>NW_027445129.1:600000-835106 GCF_048569485.1 Anomaloglossus baeobatrachus | reverse complement strand
AAACAAAACTTTTAGTGGATTTCTACTTATTTTATTAAATATCATCTCCACCAAACAGGACAAGCTTGCATCTGTTATAGTTTTGGAGAAAAATGTGTTCATTTCATGTATGCGCGAAATGCCTTAAAAATGGCTTTAAAATGGATTTGGAGCATGGAGACGATTATCTCGGGATTGCAAGATAACCAAACAAAACTTTTAGTGGATTTCTACTTATTTTATTAAATATCATCTCCACCAAACAGGACAAGCTTGCATCTGTTATAGTTTTGGAGAAAAATGTGTTCATTTCATGTATGCGCGAAATGCCTTAAAAATGGCTTTAAAATGGATTTGGAGCATGGAGACGATTATCTCGGGATTGCAAGATAACCAAACAAAACTTTTAGTGGATTTCTACTTATTTTATTAAATATCATCTCCACCAAACAGGACAAGCTTGCATCTGTTATAGTTTTGGAGAAAAATGTGTTCATTTCATGTATGCGCGAAATGCCTTAAAAATGGCTTTAAAATGGATTTGGAGCATGGAGACGATTATCTCGGGATTGCAAGATAACCAAACAAAACTTTTAGTGGATTTCTACTTATTTTATTAAATATCATCTCCACCAAACAGGACAAGCTTGCATCTGTTATAGTTTTGGAGAAAAATGTGTTCATTTCATGTATGCGCGAAATGCCTTAAAAATGGCTTTAAAATGGATTTGGAGCATGGAGACGATTATCTCGGGATTGCAAGATAACCAAACAAAACTTTTAGTGGATTTCTACTTATTTTATTAAATATCATCTCCACCAAACAGGACAAGCTTGCATCTGTTATAGTTTTGGAGAAAAATGTGTTCATTTCATGTATGCGCGAAATGCCTTAAAAATGGCTTTAAAATGGATTTGGAGCATGGAGACGATTATCTCGGGATTGCAAGATAACCAAACAAAACTTTTAGTGGATTTCTACTTATTTTATTAAATATCATCTCCACCAAACAGGACAAGCTTGCATCTGTTATAGTTTTGGAGAAAAATGTGTTCATTTCATGTATGCGCGAAATGCCTTAAAAATGGCTTTAAAATGGATTTGGAGCATGGAGACGATTATCTCGGGATTGCAAGATAACCAAACAAAACTTTTAGTGGATTTCTACTTATTTTATTAAATATCATCTCCACCAAACAGGACAAGCTTGCATCTGTTATAGTTTTGGAGAAAAATGTGTTCATTTCATGTATGCGCGAAATGCCTTAAAAATGGCTTTAAAATGGATTTGGAGCATGGAGACGATTATCTCGGGATTGCAAGATAACCAAACAAAACTTTTAGTGGATTTCTACTTATTTTATTAAATATCATCTCCACCAAACAGGACAAGCTTGCATCTGTTATAGTTTTGGAGAAAAATGTGTTCATTTCATGTATGCGCGAAATGCCTTAAAAATGGCTTTAAAATGGATTTGGAGCATGGAGACGATTATCTCGGGATTGCAAGATAACCAAACAAAACTTTTAGTGGATTTCTACTTATTTTATTAAATATCATCTCCACCAAACAGGACAAGCTTGCATCTGTTATAGTTTTGGAGAAAAATGTGTTCATTTCATGTATGCGCGAAATGCCTTAAAAATGGCTTTAAAATGGATTTGGAGCATGGAGACGATTATCTCGGGATTGCAAGATAACCAAACAAAACTTTTAGTGGATTTCTACTTATTTTATTAAATATCATCTCCACCAAACAGGACAAGCTTGCATCTGTTATAGTTTTGGAGAAAAATGTGTTCATTTCATGTATGCGCGAAATGCCTTAAAAATGGCTTTAAAATGGATTTGGAGCATGGAGACGATTATCTCGGGATTGCAAGATAACCAAACAAAACTTTTAGTGGATTTCTACTTATTTTATTAAATATCATCTCCACCAAACAGGACAAGCTTGCATCTGTTATAGTTTTGGAGAAAAATGTGTTCATTTCATGTATGCGCGAAATGCCTTAAAAATGGCTTTAAAATGGATTTGGAGCATGGAGACGATTATCTCGGGATTGCAAGATAACCAAACAAAACTTTTAGTGGATTTCTACTTATTTTATTAAATATCATCTCCACCAAACAGGACAAGCTTGCATCTGTTATAGTTTTGGAGAAAAATGTGTTCATTTCATGTATGCGCGAAATGCCTTAAAAATGGCTTTAAAATGGATTTGGAGCATGGAGACGATTATCTCGGGATTGCAAGATAACCAAACAAAACTTTTAGTGGATTTCTACTTATTTTATTAAATATCATCTCCACCAAACAGGACAAGCTTGCATCTGTTATAGTTTTGGAGAAAAATGTGTTCATTTCATGTATGCGCGAAATGCCTTAAAAATGGCTTTAAAATGGATTTGGAGCATGGAGACGATTATCTCGGGATTGCAAGATAACCAAACAAAACTTTTAGTGGATTTCTACTTATTTTATTAAATATCATCTCCACCAAACAGGACAAGCTTGCATCTGTTATAGTTTTGGAGAAAAATGTGTTCATTTCATGTATGCGCGAAATGCCTTAAAAATGGCTTTAAAATGGATTTGGAGCATGGAGACGATTATCTCGGGATTGCAAGATAACCAAACAAAACTTTTAGTGGATTTCTACTTATTTTATTAAATATCATCTCCACCAAACAGGACAAGCTTGCATCTGTTATAGTTTTGGAGAAAAATGTGTTCATTTCATGTATGCGCGAAATGCCTTAAAAATGGCTTTAAAATGGATTTGGAGCATGGAGACGATTATCTCGGGATTGCAAGATAACCAAACAAAACTTTTAGTGGATTTCTACTTATTTTATTAAATATCATCTCCACCAAACAGGACAAGCTTGCATCTGTTATAGTTTTGGAGAAAAATGTGTTCATTTCATGTATGCGCGAAATGCCTTAAAAATGGCTTTAAAATGGATTTGGAGCATGGAGACGATTATCTCGGGATTGCAAGATAACCAAACAAAACTTTTAGTGGATTTCTACTTATTTTATTAAATATCATCTCCACCAAACAGGACAAGCTTGCATCTGTTATAGTTTTGGAGAAAAATGTGTTCATTTCATGTATGCGCGAAATGCCTTAAAAATGGCTTTAAAATGGATTTGGAGCATGGAGACGATTATCTCGGGATTGCAAGATAACCAAACAAAACTTTTAGTGGATTTCTACTTATTTTATTAAATATCATCTCCACCAAACAGGACAAGCTTGCATCTGTTATAGTTTTGGAGAAAAATGTGTTCATTTCATGTATGCGCGAAATGCCTTAAAAATGGCTTTAAAATGGATTTGGAGCATGGAGACGATTATCTCGGGATTGCAAGATAACCAAACAAAACTTTTAGTGGATTTCTACTTATTTTATTAAATATCATCTCCACCAAACAGGACAAGCTTGCATCTGTTATAGTTTTGGAGAAAAATGTGTTCATTTCATGTATGCGCGAAATGCCTTAAAAATGGCTTTAAAATGGATTTGGAGCATGGAGACGATTATCTCGGGATTGCAAGATAACCAAACAAAACTTTTAGTGGATTTCTACTTATTTTATTAAATATCATCTCCACCAAACAGGACAAGCTTGCATCTGTTATAGTTTTGGAGAAAAATGTGTTCATTTCATGTATGCGCGAAATGCCTTAAAAATGGCTTTAAAATGGATTTGGAGCATGGAGACGATTATCTCGGGATTGCAAGATAACCAAACAAAACTTTTAGTGGATTTCTACTTATTTTATTAAATATCATCTCCACCAAACAGGACAAGCTTGCATCTGTTATAGTTTTGGAGAAAAATGTGTTCATTTCATGTATGCGCGAAATGCCTTAAAAATGGCTTTAAAATGGATTTGGAGCATGGAGACGATTATCTCGGGATTGCAAGATAACCAAACAAAACTTTTAGTGGATTTCTACTTATTTTATTAAATATCATCTCCACCAAACAGGACAAGCTTGCATCTGTTATAGTTTTGGAGAAAAATGTGTTCATTTCATGTATGCGCGAAATGCCTTAAAAATGGCTTTAAAATGGATTTGGAGCATGGAGACGATTATCTCGGGATTGCAAGATAACCAAACAAAACTTTTAGTGGATTTCTACTTATTTTATTAAATATCATCTCCACCAAACAGGACAAGCTTGCATCTGTTATAGTTTTGGAGAAAAATGTGTTCATTTCATGTATGCGCGAAATGCCTTAAAAATGGCCTTAAAATGGATTTGGAGCATGGAGACGATTATCTCGGGATTGCAAGATAACCAAACAAAACTTTTAGTGGATTTCTACTTATTTTATTAAATATCATCTCCACCAAACAGGACAAGCTTGCATCTGTTATAGTTTTGGAGAAAAATGTGTTCATTTCATGTATGCGCGAAATGCCTTAAAAATGGCTTTAAAATGGATTTGGAGCATGGAGACGATTATCTCGGGATTGCAAGATAACCAAACAAAACTTTTAGTGGATTTCTACTTATTTTATTAAATATCATCTCCACCAAACAGGACAAGCTTGCATCTGTTATAGTTTTGGAGAAAAATGTGTTCATTTCATGTATGCGCGAAATGCCTTAAAAATGGCTTTAAAATGGATTTGGAGCATGGAGACGATTATCTCGGGATTGCAAGATAACCAAACAAAACTTTTAGTGGATTTCTACTTATTTTATTAAATATCATCTCCACCAAACAGGACAAGCTTGCATCTGTTATAGTTTTGGAGAAAAATGTGTTCATTTCATGTATGCGCGAAATGCCTTAAAAATGGCTTTAAAATGGATTTGGAGCATGGAGACGATTATCTCGGGATTGCAAGATAACCAAACAAAACTTTTAGTGGATTTCTACTTATTTTATTAAATATCATCTCCACCAAACAGGACAAGCTTGCATCTGTTATAGTTTTGGAGAAAAATGTGTTCATTTCATGTATGCGCGAAATGCCTTAAAAATGGCTTTAAAATGGATTTGGAGCATGGAGACGATTATCTCGGGATTGCAAGATAACCAAACAAAACTTTTAGTGGATTTCTACTTATTTTATTAAATATCATCTCCACCAAACAGGACAAGCTTGCATCTGTTATAGTTTTGGAGAAAAATGTGTTCATTTCATGTATGCGCGAAATGCCTTAAAAATGGCTTTAAAATGGATTTGGAGCATGGAGACGATTATCTCGGGATTGCAAGATAACCAAACAAAACTTTTAGTGGATTTCTACTTATTTTATTAAATATCATCTCCACCAAACAGGACAAGCTTGCATCTGTTATAGTTTTGGAGAAAAATGTGTTCATTTCATGTATGCGCGAAATGCCTTAAAAATGGCTTTAAAATGGATTTGGAGCATGGAGACGATTATCTCGGGATAGTAAGATAACCAAACAAAACTTTTAGTGGATTTCTACTTATTTTATTAAATATCATCTCCACCAAACAGGACAAGCTTGCATCTGTTATAGTTTTGGAGAAAAATGTGTTCATTTCATGTATGCGCGAAATGCCTTAAAAATGGCTTTAAAATGGATTTGGAGCATGGAGACGATTATCTCGGGATTGCAAGATAACCAAACAAAACTTTTAGTGGATTCAGTTGATGTTGTGAACGGGTTCTTCTTCACCAAAGAAAGTATGCGGCGATCATCCACCACTGTTGTCATCCGTGGACGCCCAGGCCTTTTTGAGTTCCCAAGCTCACCAGTCAATTCCTTTTTTCTCAGAATGTACCCGACTGTTGATTTTGCTACTCCAAGCATGTCTGCTATCTCTCTGATGGATTTTTTCTTTTTTTTCAGCCTCAGGATGTTCTGCTTCACCTCAATTAAGAGTTCCTTAGACCGCATGTTGTCTGGTCACAGCAACAGCTTCCAAATGCAAAACCATACACCTGTAATCAACCCCAGACCTTTTAACTACTTCATTGATTACAGGTTAACGAGGAAGACGCCTTCAGAGTTAATTGCAGCCCTTAGAGTCCCTTGTCCAATTACTTTTGGTCCCTTGAAAAAGAGGAGGCTATGCATTACAGAGCTATGATTCCTAAACCCTTTCTCCAATGTGGATGTGATAACTCTCATATTGCAGCTGGGAGTGTGCACTTTCAGCCCATATTATATATATAATTGTATTTCTGAACATGTTTTTGTAAACAGCTAAAATACCAAAACTTGTGTCACTGTCCAAATATTTCTGGACCTAACTGTATATACTATTACATGTGACACATGTACCTTGTATTACCATTATTCGCTGTATATGAACCCCTTTTCTCCGGGCATTATTTGTCTATAGCATTTTTCACGAACCTGAGGCAACTGAGAACCCTTCAGTGAAGGAATTCCACTAACCCTCACAATACCAACCAGGGGCCTCCCTGCAGTAACTCAGGTAGTTGTACCCATTCTCTTTCCGCATTCTATGTGTTCTTCTTTCTTCTTTTTTTTCTTTTTTCTTCTTTTTATTTCTATCATGTAGTTCAGGGGTTTATAGATATATGTCCTGCATTTCATATTTCCTTTAGTGGTGCTTCTTACCCATTCTCATATCATTTAACCTAGTATTTCATGATCCTGAGGCGACTGAGAACCCTTTAATAAAGGAATCCTTTTTCACCTGAATTGTCAAGTGATACTTACCAGTGACTATCACGTAATGTTACAGGTAGTTCCATTTTCTTCCTCTTCTTTCTCTCCTTTCTTCTTTGTCACACGGTCCATTGTGTTATAGCCCACGTGTCATGATAACACTTGTACCATCTTTTCATTTAGATTCCACCTACAATTATTTACCGATTCCAGTTCTGGAATAGGCTTTCATCATCTACTCACTAGAATTCTCAAGTGCATAAGGTACTGAGACATATACATGTTCACACCATTATAAAGAACAAAGTATAAACATTGAGGTTTTTCTCACACCCATGTTCCTGTGTTCTTTGATATGATATGTGTTCATTTCCTTCACTATATAGGATTGCAAGTTTTCCATTTGTACAATTGAACACATATCATCCTGTTATCCATATAGGTGTGTATTTACCTGCTTGACTATTTTTGGTTGTTTGATCCAGAATGTTTCTCCAGATAGGTCATGTGGAAATTTTCTTTCCTCAGTACAAATGTTTTCACTATGGCTTTGGAAAAATTTTATGTCCACATCCTGGTCCCCATCTTGGACATCATAACAAACGTGCACTTTTTTGTTTAATTTACACATTGGACCATAGGAAAAATGACACTACAGCTACAGAGGTGACCGTCTGATAGCCCAGCTCGACTATCCATCTCTACTGAAGACCCTTTCAGCTTTTTGAGAGTTGGGTGGAGGACATCATCTCTGAAAATAGGGTCCCACAGCTGCACCCCATCAGTGTGAGCAGGAATCTTAGGACTCTTAGAAGAGTCAATGCTCTGAGACCATGGGGGGCGCTTAGCCCCCTCTCTTCGTCACTGAGGATGATTTCATTTTTCAGGGATTAGAGAGAGTGGTCCTTGTGGTGGACTGCAGGTATGGAGAGCTGTTGTGATCGTATTAGATAGATAAGAATGATTATATGTATTGTAGAAATGTCTCCTATCATGTTCCCTAATTTTTTATTATGTCCACATCCTGGTCCCCATCTTGGACATCATAACAAACGTGCACTTTTTTGTTTAATTTACACATTGGACCATAGGAAAAATGACACTACAGCTACAGAGGTGACCGTCTGATAGCCCAGCTCGACTATCCATCTCTACTGAAGACCCTTTCAGCTTTTTGAGAGTTGGGTGGAGGACATCATCTCTGAAAATAGGGTCCCACAGCTGCACCCCATCAGTGTAAGCAGGACTCTTAGGACTCTTAGAAGAGTCAATGCTCTAAAACCATGGGGGGCGCTTAGCCCCCTCTCTTCGTCCCTGAGGATGATTTCATTTTTCAGGGATTAGAGAGGGTGGTCCTTGTGGTGGACTGCAGGTATGGAGAGCTGTTGTCATCGTATTAGATAGATAAGAATGATTATATGTATTGTAGAAATGTCTCCTATCATGTTCCCTAATTTTTTATTATGTCCACATCCTGGTCCCCATCTTGGACATCATAACAAACGTGCACTTTTTTGTTTAATTTACACATTGGACCATAGGAAAAATGACACTACAGCTACAGAGGTGACCGTCTGATAGCCCAGCTCGACTATCCATCTCTACTGAAGACCCTTTCAGCTTTTTGAGAGTTGGGTGGAGGACATCATCTCTGAAAATAGGGTCCCACAGCTGCACCCCATCAGTGTGAGCAGGACTCTTAGGACTCTTAGAAGAGTCAATGCTCTGAGACCATGGGGGGCGCTTAGCCCCCTCTCTTCGTCACTGAGGATGATTTCATTTTTCAGGGATTAGAGAGGGTGGTCCTTGTGGTGGACTGCAGGTATGGAGAGCTGTTGTCATCGTATTAAATAGATAAGAATGATTATATGTATTGTAGAAATGTCTCCTATCATGTTCCCTAATTTTTTATTATGTCCACATCCTGGTCCCCATCTTGGACATCATAACAAACGTGCACTTTTTTGTTTAATTTACACATTGGACCATAGGAAAAATGACACTACAGCTACAGAGGTGACCGTCTGATAGCCCAGCTCGACTATCCATCTCTACTGAAGACCCTTTCAGCTATTTGAGAGTTGGGTGGAGAACATCATCTCTGAAAATAGGGTCCCACAGCTGCACCCCATCAGTGTGAGCAGGACTCTTAGGACTCTTAGAAGAGTCAATGCTCTGAGACCATGGGGGGCGCTTAGCCCCCTCTCTTCGTCACTGAGGATGATTTCACTTTTCAGGGAATAGAGAGGGTGGTCCTTGTGGTGGACTGCAGGTATGGAGAGCTGTTGTCATCGTATTAGATAGATAAGAATGATTATATGTATTGTAGAAATGTCTCCTATCATGTTCCCTATTTTTTTATTATGTCCACATCCTGGTCCCCATCTTGGACATCATAACAAACGTGCACTTTTTTGTTTAATTTACACATTGGACCATAGGAAAAATGACACTACAGCTACAGAGGTGACCGTCTGATAGCCCAGCTCGACTATCCATCTCTACTGAAGACCCTTTCAGCTTTTTGAGAGTTGGGTGGAGGACATCATCTCTGAAAATAGGGTCCCACAGCTGCACCCCATCAGTGTGAGCAGGAATCTTAGGACTCTTAGAAGAGTCAATGCTCTGAGACCATGGGGGGCGCTTAGCCCCCTCTCTTCGTCACTGAGGATGATTTCATTTTTCAGGGATTAGAGAGAGTGGTCCTTGTGGTGGACTGCAGGTATGGAGAGCTGTTGTGATCGTATTAGATAGATAAGAATGATTATATGTATTGTAGAAATGTCTCCTATCATGTTCCCTAATTTTTTATTATGTCCACATCCTGGTCCCCATCTTGGACATCATAACAAACGTGCACTTTTTTGTTTAATTTACACATTGGACCATAGGAAAAATGACACTACAGCTACAGAGGTGACCGTCTGATAGCCCAGCTCGACTATCCATCTCTACTGAAGACCCTTTCAGCTTTTTGAGAGTTGGGTGGAGGACATCATCTCTGAAAATAGGGTCCCACAGCTGCACCCCATCAGTGTAAGCAGGACTCTTAGGACTCTTAGAAGAGTCAATGCTCTAAAACCATGGGGGGCGCTTAGCCCCCTCTCTTCGTCCCTGAGGATGATTTCATTTTTCAGGGATTAGAGAGGGTGGTCCTTGTGGTGGACTGCAGGTATGGAGAGCTGTTGTCATCGTATTAGATAGATAAGAATGATTATATGTATTGTAGAAATGTCTCCTATTATGTTCCCTAATTTCTTATTATGTCCACATCCTGGTCCCCATCTTGGACATCATAACAAACGTGCACTTTTTTGTTTAATTTACACATTGGACCATAGGAAAAATGACACTACAGCTACAGAGGTGACCGTCTGATAGCCCAGCTCGACTATCCATCTCTACTGAAGACCCTTTCAGCTTTTTGAGAGTTGGGTGGAGGACATCATCTCTGAAAATAGGGTCCCACAGCTTCACCCCATCAGTGTGAGCAGGACTCCTAGGACTCTTAGAAGAGTCAATGCTCTGGTACCATGGGGGGCGCTTGGCCCCCTCTCTTCGTCACTGAGGATGATTTCATTTTTCAGGGATTAGAGAGGGTGGTCCTTGTGGTGGACTGCAGGTATGGAGAGCTGTTGTCATCGTATTAGATAGATAAGAATGATTATATGTATTGTAGAAATGTCTCCTATCATGTTCCCTAATTTTTTATTATGTCCACATCCTGGTCCCCATCTTGGACATCATAACAAACGTGCACTTTTTTGTTTAATTTACACATTGGACCATAGGAAAAATGACACTACAGCTACAGAGGTGACCGTCTGATAGCCCAGCTCGACTATCCATCTCTACTGAAGACCCTTTCAGCTTTTTGAGAGTTGGGTGGAGGACATCATCTCTGAAAATAGGGTCCCACAGCTGCACCCCATCAGTGTGAGCAGGACTCTTAGGACTCTTAGAAGAGTCAATGCTCTGAGACCATTGGGGGCACTTAGCCCCCTCTCTTCATCACTGAGGATGATTTCATTTTTCAGGGATTAGAGAGGGTGGTCCTTGTGGTGGACTGCAGATATGGAGAGCTGTTATCATCGTATTAGATAGATAAGAATGATTATATGTATTGTAGAAATGTCTCCTATCATGTTCCCTAATTTTTTATTATGTCCACATCCTGGTCCCCATCTTGGACATCATAACAAACGTGCACTTTTTTGTTTAATTTACACATTGGACCATAGGAAAAATGACACTACAGCTACAGAGGTGACCGTCTGATAGCCCAGCTCGACTATCCATCTCTACTGAAGACCCTTTCAGCTTTTTGAGAGTTGGGTGGAGAACATCATCTCTGAAAATAGGGTCCCACAGCTGCACCCCATCAGTGTGAGCAGGACTCTTAGGACTCTTAGAAGAGTCAATGCTCTGAGACCATGGGGGGCGCTTAGCCCCCTCTCTTCGTCACTGAGGATGATTTCACTTTTCAGGGAATAGAGAGGGTGGTCCTTGTGGTGGACTGCAGGTATGGAGAGCTGTTGTCATCGTATTAGATAGATAAGAATGATTATATGTATTGTAGAAATGTCTCCTATCATGTTCCCTATTTTTTTATTATGTCCACATCCTGGTCCCCATCTTGGAAATCATAACAAACGTGCACTTTTTTGTTTAATTTACACATTGGACCATAGGAAAAATGACACTACAGCTACAGAGGTGACCGTCTGATAGCCCAGCTCGACTATCCATCTCTACTGAAGACCCTTTCAGCTTTTTGAGAGTTGGGTGGAGGACATCATCTCTGAAAATAGGGTCCCACAGCTGCACCCCATCAGTGTGAGCAGGAATCTTAAGACTCTTAGAAGAGTCAATGCTCTGAGACCATGGGGGGCACTTAGCCCCCTCTCTTCGTCACTGAGGATGATTTCATTTTTCAGGGATTAGAGAGAGTGGTCCTTGTGGTGGACTGCAGGTATGGAGAGCTGTTGTGATCGTATTAGATAGATAAGAATGATTATATGTATTGTAGAAATGTCTCCTATCATGTTCCCTAATTTCTTATTATGTCCACATCCTGGTCCCCATCTTGGACATCATAACAAACGTGCACTTTTTTGTTTAATTTACACATTGGACCATAGGAAAAATGACACTACAGCTACAGAGGTGACCGTCTGATAGCCCAGCTCGACTATCCATCTCTACTGAAGACCCTTTCAGCTTTTTGAGAGTTGGGTGGAGGACATCATCTCTGAAAATAGGGTCCCACAGCTTCACCCCATCAGTGTGAGCAGGACTCTTAGGACTCTTAGAAGAGTCAATGCTCTGGTACCATGGGGGGCGCTTGGCCCCCTCTCTTCGTCACTGAGGATGATTTCATTTTTCAGGGATTAGAGAGGGTGGTCCTTGTGGTGGACTGCAGGTATGGAGAGCTGTTGTCATCGTATTAGATAGATAAGAATGATTATATGTATTGTAGAAATGTCTCCTATCATGTTCCCTAATTTTTTATTATGTCCACATCCTGGTCCCCATCTTGGACATCATAACAAACGTGCACTTTTTTGTTTAATTTACACATTGGGCCATAGGAAAAATGACACTACAGCTACAGAGGTGACCGTCTGATAGCCCAGCTCGACTATCCATCTCTACTGAAGACCCTTTCAGCTTTTTGAGAGTTGGGTGGAGGACATCATCTCTGAAAATAGGGTCCCACAGCTGCACCCCATCAGTGTGAGCAGGACTCTTAGGACTCTTAGAAGAGTTAATGCTCTGAGACCATGGGGGCGCTTTGCCCCCTCTCTTCGTCACTGAGGATGATTTCATTTTTCAGGGATTAGAGAGGGTGGTCCTTGTGGTGGACTGCAGGTATGGAGAGCTGTTGTCATCGTATTAGATAGATAAGAATGATTATATGTATTGTAGAAATGTCTCCTATCATGTTCCCTCATTTTTTATTATGTCCACATCCTGGTCCCCATCTTGGACATCATAACAAACGTGCACATTTTTGTTTAATTTACACATTGGACCATAGGAAAAATGACACTACAGCTACAGAGGTGACCGTCTGATAGCCCAGCTCGACTATCCATCTCTACTGAAGACCCTTTCAGCTTTTTGAGAGTTGGGTGGAGGACATCATCTCTGAAAATAGGGTCCCACAGCTGCACCCCATCAGTGTGAGCAGGACTCTTAGGACTCTTAGAAGAGTCAATGCTCTGAGACCATGGGGGGCGCTTAGCCCCCTCTCTTCGTCACTGAGGATGATTTCATTTTTCAGGGATTAGAGAGGGTGGTCCTTGTGGTGGACTGCAGGTATGGAGAGCTGTTGTCATCGTATTAAATAGATAAGAATGATTATATGTATTGTAGAAATGTCTCCTATCATGTTCCCTATTTTTTTATTATGTCCACATCCTGGTTCCCATCTTGGAAATCATAACAAACGTGCACTTTTTTGTTTAATTTACAAATTGGACAATAGGAAAAATGACACTACAGCTACAGAGGTGACCGTCTGATAGCCCAGCTCGACTATCCATCTCTACTGAAGACCCTTTCAGCTTTTTGAGAGTTGGGTGGAGGACATCATCTCTGAAAATAGGGTCCCACAGCTGCACCCCATTAGTGTGAGCAGGAATCTTAGGACTCTTAGAAGAGTCAATGCTCTGAGACCATGGGGGGCGCTTAGCCCCCTCTCTTCGTCACTGAGGATGATTTCATTTTTCAGGGATTAGAGAGAGTGGTCCTTGTGGTGGACTGCAGGTATGGAGAGCTGTTGTGATCGTATTAGATAGATAAGAATGATTATATGTATTGTAGAAATGTCTCCTATCATGTTCCCTAATTTTTTATTATGTCCACATCCTGGTCCCCATCTTGAACATCATAACAAACGTGCACTTTTTTGTTTAATTTACACATTGGACCATAGGAAAAATGACACTACAGCTACAGAGGTGACCGTCTGATAGCCCAGCTCGACTATCCATCTCTACTGAAGACCCTTTCAGCTTTTTGAGAGTTGGATGGAGGACATCATCTCTGAAAATAGGGTCCCACAGCTTCACCCCATCAGTGTGAGCAGGACTCTTAGGACTCTTAGAAGAGTCAATGCTCTGGTACCATGGGGGGCGCTTGGCCCCCTCTCTTCGTCACTGAGGATGATTTCATTTTTCAGGGATTAGAGAGGGTGGTCCTTGTGGTGGACTGCAGGTATGGAGAGCTGTTGTCATCGTATTAGATAGATAAGAATGATTATATGTATTGTAGAAATGTCTCCTATCATGTTCCCTAATTTTTTATTATGTCCACATCCTGGTCCCCATCTTGGACATCATAACAAACGTGCACTTTTTTGTTTAATTTCCACATTGGACCATAGGAAAAATGACACTACAGCTACAGAGGTGACCGTCTGATAGCCCAGCTCGACTATCCATCTCTACTGAAGACCCTTTCAGCTTTTTGAGAGTTGGGTGGAGGACATCATCTCTGAAAATAGGGTCCCACAGCTGCACCCCATCAGTGTGAGCAGGACTCTTAGGACTCTTAGAAGAGTTAATGCTCTGAGACCATGGGGGCGCTTAGCCCCCTCTCTTCGTCACTGAGGATGATTTCATTTTTCAGGGATTAGAGAGGGTGGTCCTTGTGGTGGACTGCAGGTATGGAGAGCTGTTGTCATCATATTAGATAGATAAGAATGATTATATGTATTGTAGAAATGTCTCCTATCATGTTCCCTAATTTTTTATTATGTCCACATCCTGCTCCCCATCTTGGACATCATAACAAACGTGCACTTTTTTGTTTAATTTACACATTGGACCATAGGAAAAATGACACTACAGCTACAGAGGTGACCGTCTGATAGCCCAGCTCGACTATCCATCTCTACTGAAGACCCTTTCAGCATTTTGAGAGTTGGGTGGAGGACATCATCTCTGAAAATAGGGTCCCACAGCTGCACCCCATCAGTGTGAGCAGGACTCTTAAGACTCTTAGAAGAGTCAATGCTCTGAGACCATTGGGGGCACTGAGCCCCCTCTCTTCGTCACTGAGGATGATTTCATTTTTCAGGGTTTAGAGAGGGTGGTCCTTGTGGTGGACTGCAGGTATGGAGAGCTGTTATCATCGTATTAGATAGATAAGAATGATTATATGTATTGTAGAAATATCTCCTATTATGTTCCCTAATTTTTTATTATGTCCACATCCTGGTCCCCATCTTGGACATCATAACAAACGTGCACTTTTTTGTTTAATTTACACATTGGACCATAGGAAAAATGACACTACAGCTACAGAGGTGACCGTCTGATAGCCCAGCTCGACTATCCATCTCTACTGAAGACCCTTTCAGCTTTTTGAGAGTTGGGTGGAGGACATTATCTCTGAAAATAGGGTCCCACAGCTTCACCCCATCAGTGTGAGCAGGACTCTTAGGACTCTTAGAAGAGTCAATGCTCTGGTACCATGGGGGGCGCTTGGCCCCCTCTCTTCGTCACTGAGGATTATTTCATTTTTCAGGGATTAGAGAGGGTGGTCCTTGTGGTGGACTGCAGGTATGTAGAGCTGTTGTCATCGTATTAGATAGATAAGAATGATTATATGTATTGTAGAAATGTCTCCTATCATGTTCCCTAATTTTTTATTATGTCCACATCCTGGTCCCCATCTTGGACATCATAACAAACGTGCACTTTTTTGTTTAATTTACACATTGGACCATAGGAAAAATGACACTACAGCTACAGAGGTGACCGTCTGATAGCCCAGCTCGACTATCCATCTCTACTGAAGACCCTTTCAGCTTTTTGAGAGTTGGGTGGAGGACATCATCTCTGAAAATAGGGTCCCACAGCTGCACCCCATCAGTGTGAGCAGGACTCTTAGGACTCTTAGTAGAGTCAATGCTCTGAGACCATTGGGGGCACTTAGCCCCCTCTCTTCGTCACTGAGGATGATTTCATTTTTCAGGGATTAGAGAGGGTGGTCCTTGTGGTGGACTGCAGGTATGGAGAGCTGTTATCATCGTATTAGGTAGATAAGAATGATTATATGTATAGTAGAAATGTCTCCTATCATGTTCCCTAATTTTTTATTATGTCCACATCCTGGTCCCCATCTTGGACATCATAACAAACGTGCACTTTTTTGTTTAATTTACACATTGGACCATAGGAAAAATGACACTACAGCTACAGAGGTGACCGTCTGATAGCCCAGCTCGACTATCCATCTCTACTGAAGACCCTTTCAGCTTTTTGAGAGTTGGGTGGAGGACATCATCTCTGAAAATAGGGTCCCACAGCTGCACCCCATCAGTGTGAGCAGGACTCTTAGGACTCTTAGAAGAGTCAATGCTCTGAGACCATGGGGGGCGCTTAGCCCCCTCTCTTCGTCACTGAGGATGATTTCATTTTTCAGGGATTAGAGAGGGTGGTCCTTGTGGTGGACTGCAGGTATGGAGAGCTGTTGTCATCGTATTAAATAGATAAGAATGATTATATGTATTGTAGAAATGTCTCCTATCATGTTCCCTAATTTTTTATTATGTCCACATCCTGGTCCCCATCTTGGACATCATAACAAACGTGCACTTTTTTGTTTAATTTACACATTGGACCATAGGAAAAATGACACTACAGCTACAGAGGTGACCGTCTGATAGCCCAGCTCGACTATCCATCTCTACTGAAGACCCTTTCAGCTTTTTAAGAGTTGGGTGGAGGACATCATCTCTTAAAATAGGGTCCCACAGCTGCACCCCATCAGTGTGAGCAGGACTCTTAGGACTCTTAGAAGAGTCAATGCTCTAAAACCATGGGGGGCGCTTAGCCCCCTCTCTTCGTCACTGAGGATGATTTCATTTTTCAGGGATTAGAGAGGGTGGTCCTTGTGGTGGACTGCAGGTATGGAGAAATGTTGTCATCGTATTAGATAGATAAGAATGATTATATGTATTGTAGAAATGTCTCCTATCATGTTCCCTAATTTTTTATTATGTCCACATCCTGGTCCCCATCTTGGACATCATAACAAACGTGCACTTTTTTGTTTAATTTACACATTGGACCATAGGAAAAATGACACTACAGCTACAGAGGTGACCGTCTGATAGCCCAGCTCGACTATCCATCTCTACTGAAGACCCTTTCAGCTTTTTGAGAGTTGGGTGGAGGACATCATCTCTGAAAATAGGGTCCCACAGCTGCACCCCATCAGTGTGAGCAGGACTCTTAGGACTCTTAGAAGAGTCAATGCTCTGAGACCATTGGGGGCACTTAGCCCCCTCTCTTCATCACTGAGGATGATTTCATTTTTCAGGGATTAGAGAGGGTGGTCCTTGTGGTGGACTGCAGATATGGAGAGCTGTTATCATCGTATTAGATAGATAAGAATGATTATATGTATTGTAGAAATGTCTCCTATCATGTTCCCTAATTTTTTATTATGTCCACATCCTGGTCCCCATCTTGGACATCATAACAAACGTGCACTTTTTTGTTTAATTTACACATTGGACCATAGGAAAAATGACACTACAGCTACAGAGGTGACCGTCTGATAGCCCAGCTCGACTATCCATCTCTACTGAAGACCCTTTCAGCTTTTTGAGAGTTGGGTGGAGGACATCATCTCTGAAAATAGGGTCCCACAGCTGCACCCCATCAGTGTGAGCAGGACTCTTAGGACTCTTAGAAGAGTCAATGCTCTGAGACCATGGGGGGCGCTTAGCCCCCTCTCTTCGTCACTGAGGATGATTTCATTTTTCAGGGATTAGAGAGGGTGGTCCTTGTGGTGGACTGCAGGTATGGAGAGCTGTTGTCATCGTATTAAATAGATAAGAATGATTATATGTATTGTAGAAATGTCTCCTATCATGTTCCCTAATTTTTTATTATGTCCACATCCTGGTCCCCATCTTTGACATCATAACAAACGTGCACTTTTTTGTTTAATTTACACATTGGACCATAGGAAAAATGACACTACAGCTACAGAGGTGACCGTCTGATAGCCCAGCTCGACTATCCATCTCTACTGAAGACCCTTTCAGCTTTTTGAGAGTTGGGTGGAGAACATCATCTCTGAAAATAGGGTCCCACAGCTGCACCCCATCAGTGTGAGCAGGACTCTTAGGACTCTTAGAAGAGTCAATGCTCTGAGACCATGGGGGGCGCTTAGCCCCCTCTCCTCGTCACTGAGGTTGATTTCACTTTTCAGGGAATAGAGAGGGTGGTCCTTGTGGTGGACTGCAGGTATGGAGAGCTGTTGTCATCGTATTAAATAGATAAGAATGATTATATGTATTGTAGAAATGTCTCCTATCATGTTCCCTATTTTTTTATGTCCACATCCTGGTTCCCATCTTGGAAATCATAACAAACGTGCACTTTTTTGTTTAATTTACAAATTGGACAATAGGAAAAATGACACTACAGCTACAGAGGTGACCGTCTGATAGCCCAGCTCGACTATCCATCTCTACTGAAGACCCTTTCAGCTTTTTGAGAGTTGGGTGGAGGACATCATCTCTGAAAATAGGGTCCCACAGCTGCACCCCATCAGTGTGAGCAGGAATCTTAGGACTCTTAGAAGAGTCAATGCTCTGAGACCATGGGGGGCGCTTAGCCCCCTCTCTTCGTCACTGAGGATGATTTCATTTTTCAGGGATTAGAGAGAGTGGTCCTTGTGGTGGACTGCAGGTATGGAGAGCTGTTGTGATCGTATTAGATAGATAAGAATGATTATATGTATTGTAGAAATGTCTCCTATCATGTTCCCTAATTTTTTATTATGTCCACATCCTGGTCCCCATCTTGAACATCATAACAAACGTGCACTTTTTTGTTTAATTTACACATTGGACCATAGGAAAAATGACACTACAGCTACAGAGGTGACCGTCTGATAGCCCAGCTCGACTATCCATCTCTACTGAAGACCCTTTCAGCTTTTTGAGAGTTGGGTGGAGGACATCATCTCTGAAAATAGGGTCCCACAGCTTCACCCCATCAGTGTGAGCAGGACTCTTAGGACTCTTAAAAGAGTCAATGCTCTGGTACCATGGGGGGCGCTTGGCCCCCTCTCTTCGTCACTGAGGATGATTTCATTTTTCAGGGATTAGAGAGGGTGGTCCTTGTGGTGGACTGCAGGTATGGAGAGCTGTTGTCATCGTATTAGATAGATAAGAATGATTATATGTATTGTAGAAATGTCTCCTATCATGTTCCCTAATTTTTTATTATGTCCACATCCTGGTCCCCATCTTGGACATCATAACAAACGTGCACTTTTTTGTTTAATTTACACATTGGACCATAGGAAACATGACACTACAGCTACAGAGGTGACCGTCTGATAGCCCAGCTCGACTATCCATCTCTACTGAAGACCCTTTCAGCTTTTTGAGAGTTGGGTGGAGGACATCATCTCTGAAAATAGGGTCCCACAGCTGCACCCCATCAGTGTGAGCAGGACTCTTAGGACTCTTAGAAGAGTTAATGCTCTGAGACCATGGGGGCGCTTAGCCCCCTCTCTTCGTCACTGAGGATGATTTCATTTTTCAGGGATTAGAGAGGGTGGTCCTTGTGGTGGACTGCAGGTATGGAGAGCTGTTGTCATCGTATTAGATAGATAAGAATGATTATATGTATTGTAGAAATGTCTCCTATCATGTTCCCTAATTTTTTATTATGTCCACATCCTGCTCCCCATCTTGGACATCATAACAAACGTGCACTTTTTTGTTTAATTTACACATTGGACCATAGGAAAAATGACACTACAGCTACAGAGGTGACCGTCTGATAGCCCAGCTCGACTATCCATCTCTACTGAAGACCCTTTCAGCATTTTGAGAGTTGGGTGGAGGACATCATCTCTGAAAATAGGGTTCCACAGCTGCACCCCATCAGTGTGAGCAGGACTCTTAAGACTCTTAGAAGAGTCAATGCTCTGAGACCATTGGGGGCACTGAGCCCCCTCTCTTCGTCACTGAGGATGATTTCATTTTTCAGGGTTTAGAGAGGGTGGTCCTTGTGGTGGACTGCAGGTATGGAGAGCTGTTATCATCGTATTAGATAGATAAGAATGATTATATGTATTGTAGAAATATCTCCTATCATGTTCCCTAATTTTTTATTATGTCCACATCCTGGTCCCCATCTTGGACATCATAACAAACGTGCACTTTTTTGTTTAATTTACACATTGGACCATAGGAAAAATGACACTACAGCTACAGAGGTGACCGTCTGATAGCCCAGCTCGACTATCCATCTCTACTGAAGACCCTTTCAGCTTTTTGAGAGTTGGGTGGAGGACATCATCTCTGAAAATAGGGTCCCACAGCTTCACCCCATCAGTGTGAGCAGGACTCTTAGGACTCTTAGAAGAGTTAATGCTCTGGTACCATGGGGGGCGCTTGGCCCCCTCTCTTCGTCACTGAGGATGATTTCATTTTTCAGGGATTAGAGAGGGTGGTCCTTGTGGTGGACTGCAGGTATGTAGAGCTGTTGTCATCGTATTAGATAGATAAGAATGATTATATGTATTGTAGAAATGTCTCCTATCATGTTCCCTAATTTTTTATTATGTCCACATCCTGGTCCCCATCTTGGACATCATAACAAACGTGCACTTTTTTGTTTAATTTACACATTGGACCATAGGAAAAATGACACTACAGCTACAGAGGTGACCGTCTGATAGCCCAGCTCGGCTATCCATCTCTACTGAAGACCCTTTCAGCTTTTTGAGAGTTGGGTGGAGGACATCATCTCTGAAAATAGGGTCCCACAGCTGCACCCCATCAGTGTGAGCAGGACTCTTAGGACTCTTAGAAGAGTTAATGCTCTGAGACCATGGGGGCGCTTGGCCCCCTCTCTTCGTCACTGAGGATGATTTCATTTTTCAGGGATTAGAGAGGGTGGTCCTTGTGGTGGACTGCAGGTATGTAGAGCTGTTGTCATCGTATTAGATAGATAAGAATGATTATATGTATTGTAGAAATGTCTCCTATCATGTTCCCTAATTTTTTATTATGTCCACATCCTGGTCCCCATCTTGGACATCATAACAAACGTGCACTTTTTTGTTTAATTTACACATTGGACCATAGGAAAAATGACACTACAGCTACAGAGGTGACCGTCTGATAGCCCAGCTCGACTATCCATCTCTACTGAAGACCCTTTCAGCTTTTTGAGAGTTGGGTGGAGGACATCATCTCTGAAAATAGGGTCCCACAGCTGCACCCCATCAGTGTGAGCAGGACTCTTAGGACTCTTAGAAGAGTTAATGCTCTGAGACCATGGGGGCGCTTGGCCCCCTCTCTTCGTCACTGAGGATGATTTCATTTTTCAGGGATTAGAGAGGGTGGTCCTTGTGGTGGACTGCAGGTATGTAGAGCTGTTGTCATCGTATTAGATAGATAAGAATGATTATATGTATTGTAGAAATGTCTCCTATCATGTTCCCTAATTTTTTATTATGTCCACATCCTGGTCCCCATCTTGGACATCATAACAAACGTGCACTTTTTTGTTTAATTTACACATTGGACCATAGGAAAAATGACACTACAGCTACAGAGGTGACCGTCTGATAGCCCAGCTCGACTATCCATCTCTACTGAAGACCCTTTCAGCTTTTTGAGAGTTGGGTGGAGGACATCATCTCTGAAAATAGGGTCCCACAGCTGCACCCCATCAGTGTGAGCAGGACTCTTAGGACTCTTAGAAGTGTTAATGCTCTGAGACCATGGGGGCGCTTAGCCCCCTCTCTTCGTCACTGAGGATGATTTCATTTTTCAGGGATTAGAGAGGGTGGTCCTTATGGTGGACTGCAGGTATGGAGAGCTGTTGTCATCGTATTAGATAGATAAGAATGATTATATGTATTGTAGAAATGTCTCCTATCATGTTCCCTAATTTTTTATTATGTCCACATCCTGGTCCCCATCTTGGACATCATAACAAACGTGCACTTTTTTGTTTAATTTACACATTGGACCATAGGAAAAATGACACTACAGCTACAGAGGTGACCGTCTGATAGCCCAGCTCGACTATCCATCTCTACTGAAGACCCTTTCAGCTTTTTGAGAGTTGGGTGGAGGACATCATCTCTGAAAATAGGGTCCCACAGCTGCACCCCATCAGTGTGAGCAGGACTCTTAAGACTCTTAGAAGAGTCAATGCTCTGAGACCATTGGGGGCACTGAGCCCCCTCTCTTCGTCACTGAGGATGATTTCATTTTTCAGGGTTTAGAGAGGGTGGTCCTTGTGGTGGACTGCAGGTATGGAGAGCTGTTATCATCGTATTAGATAGATAAGAATGATTATATGTATTGTAGAAATATCTCCTATCATGTTCCCTAATTTTTTATTATGTCCACATCCTGGTCCCCATCTTGGACATCATAACAAACGTGCACTTTTTTGTTTAATTTACACATTGGACCATAGGAAAAATGACACTACAGCTACAGAGGTGACCGTCTGATAGCCCAGCTCGACTATCCATCTCTACTGAAGACCCTTTCAGCTTTTTGAGAGTTGGGTGGAGGACATCATCTCTGAAAATAGGGTCCCACAGCTTCACCCCATCAGTGTGAGCAGGACTCTTAGGACTCTTAGAAGAGTCAATGCTCTGGTACCATGGGGGGCGCTTGGCCCCCTCTCTTCGTCACTGAGGATGATTTCATTTTTCAGGGATTAGAGAGGGTGGTCCTTGTGGTGGACTGCAGGTATGTAGAGCTGTTGTCATCGTATTAGATAGATAAGAATGATTATATGTATTGTAGAAATGTCTCCTATCATGTTCCCTAATTTTTTATTATGTCCACATCCTGGTCCCCATCTTGGACATCATAACAAACGTGCACTTTTTTGTTTAATTTACACATTGGACCATAGGAAAAATGACACTACAGCTACAGAGGTGACCGTCTGATAGCCCAGCTCGACTATCCATCTCTACTGAAGACCCTTTCAGCTTTTTGAGAGTTGGGTGGAGGACATCATCTCTGAAAATAGGGTCCCACAGCTGCACCCCATCAGTGTGAGCAGGACTCTTAGGACTCTTAGAAGAGTTAATGCTCTGAGACCATGGGGGCGCTTGGCCCCCTCTCTTCGTCACTGAGGATGATTTCATTTTTCAGGGATTAGAGAGGGTGGTCCTTGTGGTGGACTGCAGGTATGTAGAGCTGTTGTCATTGTATTAGATAGATAAGAATGATTATATGTATTGTAGAAATGTCTCCTATCTTGTTCCCTAATTTTTTATTATGTCCACATCCTGGTCCCCATCTTGGACATCATAACAAACGTGCACTTTTTTGTTTAATTTACACATTGGACCATAGGAAAAATGACACTACAGCTACAGAGGTGACCGTCTGATAGCCCAGCTCGACTATCCATCTCTACTGAAGACCCTTTCAGCTTTTTGAGAGTTGGGTGGAGGACATCATCTCTGAAAATAGGGTCCCACAGCTACACCCCATCAGTGTGAGCAGGACTCTTAGGACTCTTAGAAGAGTTAATGCTCTGAGACCATGGGGGCGCTTAGCCCCCTCTCTTCGTCACTGAGGATGATTTCATTTTTCAGGGATTAGAGAGGGTGGTCCTTGTGGTGGACTGCAGGTATGGAGAGCTGTTGTCATCGTATTAGATAGATAAGAATGATTATATGTATTGTAGAAATGTCTCCTATCATGTTCCCTAATTTTTTATTATGTCCACATCCTGCTCCCCATCTTGGACATCATAACAAACGTGCACTTTTTTGTTTAATTTACACATTGGACCATAGGAAAAATGACACTACAGCTACAGAGGTGACCGTCTGATAGCCCAGCTCGACTATCCATCTCTACTGAAGACCCTTTCAGCATTTTGAGAGTTGGGTGGAGGACATCATCTCTGAAAATAGGGTCCCACAGCTGCACCCCATCAGTGTGAGCAGGACTCTTAAGACTCTTAGAAGAGTCAATGCTCTGAGACCATTGGGGGCACTGAGCCCCCTCTCTTCGTCACTGAGGATGATTTCATTTTTCAGGGTTTAGAGAGGGTGGTCCTTGTGGTGGACTGCAGGTATGGAGAGCTGTTATCATCGTATTAGATAGATAAGAATGATTATATGTATTGTAGAAATATCTCCTATCATGTTCCCTAATTTTTTATTATGTCCACATCCTGGTCCCCATCTCTGACATCATAACAAACGTGCACTTTTTTGTTTAATTTACACATTGGACCATAGGAAAAATGACACTACAGCTACAGAGGTGACCGTCTGATAGCCCAGCTCGACTATCCATCTCTACTGAAGACCCTTTCAGCTTTTTGAGAGTTGGGTGGAGGACATCATCTCTGAAAATAGGGTCCCACAGCTGCACCCCATCAGTGTGAGCAGGACTCTTAGGACTCTTAGAAGAGTTAATGCTCTGAGACCATGGGGGCGCTTGGCCCCCTCTCTTCGTCACTGAGGATGATTTCATTTTTCAGGGATTAGAGAGGGTGGTCCTTGTGGTGGACTGCAGGTATGTAGAGCTGTTGTCATCGTATTAGATAGATAAGAATGATTATATGTATTGTAGAAATGTCTCCTATCATGTTCCCTAATTTTTTATTATGTCCACATCCTGGTCCCCATCTTGGACATCATAACAAACGTGCACTTTTTTGTTTAATTTACACATTGGACCATAGGAAAAATGACACTACAGCTACAGAGGTGACCGTCTGATAGCCCAGCTCGACTATCCATCTCTACTGAAGACCCTTTCAGCTTTTTGAGAGTTGGGTGGAGGACATCATCTCTGAAAATAGGGTCCCACAGCTGCACCCCATCAGTGTGAGCAGGACTCTTAGGACTCTTAGAAGTGTTAATGCTCTGAGACCATGGGGGCGCTTAGCCCCCTCTCTTCGTCACTGAGGATGATTTCATTTTTCAGGGATTAGAGAGGGTGGTCCTTATGGTGGACTGCAGGTATGGAGAGCTGTTGTCATCGTATTAGATAGATAAGAATGATTATATGTATTGTAGAAATGTCTCCTATCATGTTCCCTAATTTTTTATTATGTCCACATCCTGGTCCCCATCTTGGACATCATAACAAACGTGCACTTTTTTGTTTAATTTACACATTGGACCATAGGAAAAATGACACTACAGCTACAGAGGTGACCGTCTGATAGCCCAGCTCGACTATCCATCTCTACTGAAGACCCTTTCAGCTTTTTGAGAGTTGGGTGGAGGACATCATCTCTGAAAATAGGGTCCCACAGCTGCACCCCATCAGTGTGAGCAGGACTCTTAAGACTCTTAGAAGAGTCAATGCTCTGAGACCATTGGGGGCACTGAGCCCCCTCTCTTCGTCACTGAGGATGATTTCATTTTTCAGGGTTTAGAGAGGGTGGTCCTTGTGGTGGACTGCAGGTATGGAGAGCTGTTATCATCGTATTAGATAGATAAGAATGATTATATGTATTGTAGAAATATCTCCTATCATGTTCCCTAATTTTTTATTATGTCCACATCCTGGTCCCCATCTTGGACATCATAACAAACGTGCACTTTTTTGTTTAATTTACACATTGGACCATAGGAAAAATGACACTACAGCTACAGAGGTGACCGTCTGATAGCCCAGCTCGACTATCCATCTCTACTGAAGACCCTTTCAGCTTTTTGAGAGTTGGGTGGAGGACATCATCTCTGAAAATAGGGTCCCACAGCTTCACCCCATCAGTGTGAGCAGGACTCTTAGGACTCTTAGAAGAGTCAATGCTCTGGTACCATGGGGGGCGCTTGGCCCCCTCTCTTCGTCACTGAGGATGATTTCATTTTTCAGGGATTAGAGAGGGTGGTCCTTGTGGTGGACTGCAGGTATGTAGAGCTGTTGTCATCGTATTAGATAGATAAGAATGATTATATGTATTGTAGAAATGTCTCCTATCATGTTCCCTAATTTTTTATTATGTCCACATCCTGGTCCCCATCTTGGACATCATAACAAACGTGCACTTTTTTGTTTAATTTACACATTGGACCATAGGAAAAATGACACTACAGCTACAGAGGTGACCGTCTGATAGCCCAGCTCGACTATCCATCTCTACTGAAGACCCTTTCAGCTTTTTGAGAGTTGGGTGGAGGACATCATCTCTGAAAATAGGGTCCCACAGCTGCACCCCATCAGTGTGAGCAGGACTCTTAGGACTCTTAGAAGAGTTAATGCTCTGAGACCATGGGGGCGCTTGGCCCCCTCTCTTCGTCACTGAGGATGATTTCATTTTTCAGGGATTAGAGAGGGTGGTCCTTGTGGTGGACTGCAGGTATGTAGAGCTGTTGTCATTGTATTAGATAGATAAGAATGATTATATGTATTGTAGAAATGTCTCCTATCTTGTTCCCTAATTTTTTATTATGTCCACATCCTGGTCCCCATCTTGGACATCATAACAAACGTGCACTTTTTTGTTTAATTTACACATTGGACCATAGGAAAAATGACACTACAGCTACAGAGGTGACCGTCTGATAGCCCAGCTCGACTATCCATCTCTACTGAAGACCCTTTCAGCTTTTTGAGAGTTGGGTGGAGGACATCATCTCTGAAAATAGGGTCCCACAGCTACACCCCATCAGTGTGAGCAGGACTCTTAGGACTCTTAGAAGAGTTAATGCTCTGAGACCATGGGGGCGCTTAGCCCCCTCTCTTCGTCACTGAGGATGATTTCATTTTTCAGGGATTAGAGAGGGTGGTCCTTGTGGTGGACTGCAGGTATGGAGAGCTGTTGTCATCGTATTAGATAGATAAGAATGATTATATGTATTGTAGAAATGTCTCCTATCATGTTCCCTAATTTTTTATTATGTCCACATCCTGATCCCCATCTTGGACATCATAACAAACGTGCACTTTTTTGTTTAATTTACACATTGGACCATAGGAAAAATGACACTACAGCTACAGAGGTGACCGTCTGATAGCCCAGCTCGACTAACCATCTCTACTGAAGACCCTTTCAGCATTTTGAGAGTTGGGTGGAGGACATCATCTCTGAAAATAGGGTCCCACAGCTGCACCCCATCAGTGTGAGCAGGACTCTTAAGACTCTTAGAAGAGTCAATGCTCTGAGACCATTGGGGGCACTGAGCCCCCTCTCTTCGTCACTGAGGATGATTTCATTTTTCAGGGTTTAGAGAGGGTGGTCCTTGTGGTGGACTGCAGGTATGGAGAGCTGTTATCATCGTATTAGATAGATAAGAATGATTATATGTATTGTAGAAATATCTCCTATCATGTTCCCTAATTTTTTATTATGTCCACATCCTGGTCCCCATCTCTGACATCATAACAAACGTGCACTTTTTTGTTTAATTTACACATTGGACCATAGGAAAAATGACACTACAGCTACAGAGGTGACCGTCTGATAGCCCAGCTCGACTATCCATCTCTACTGAAGACCCTTTCAGCTTTTTGAGAGTTGGGTGGAGGACATCATCTCTGAAAATAGGATCCCACAGCTTCACCCCATCAGTGTGAGCAGGACTCTTAGGACTCTTAGAAGAGTCAATGCTCTGGTACCATGGGGGGCGCTTGGCCCCCTCTCTTCGTCACTGAGGATGATTTCATTTTTCAGGGATTAGAGAGGGTGGTCCTTGTGGTGGACTGCAGGTATGTAGAGCTGTTGTCATCGTATTAGATAGATAAGAATGATTATATGTATTGTAGAAATGTCTCCTATCATGTTCCCTAATTTTTTATTATGTCCACATCCTGGTCCCCATCTTGGACATCATAACAAACGTGCACTTTTTTGTTTAATTTACACATTGGACCATAGGAAAAATGACACTACAGCTACAGAGGTGACCGTCTGATAGCCCAGCTCGACTATCCATCTCTACTGAAGACCCTTTCAGCTTTTTGAGAGTTGGGTGGAGGACATCATCTCTGAAAATAGGGTCCCACAGCTGCACCCCATCAGTGTGAGCAGGACTCTTAGGACTCTTAGAAGAGTCAATGCTCTGAGACCATTGGGGGCACTTAGCCCCCTCTCTTCGTCACTGAGGATGATTTCATTTTTCAGGGATTAGAGAGGGTGGTCCTTGTGGTGGACTGCAGGTATGGAGAGCTGTTATCATCGTATTAGATAGATAAGAATGATTATATGTATTGTAGAAATGTCTCCTATCATGTTCCCTAATTTTTTATTATGTCCACATCCTGGTCCCCATCTTGGACATCATAACAAACGTGCACTTTTTTGTTTAATTTACACATTGGACCATAGGAAAAATGACACTACAGCTACAGAGGTGACCGTCTGATAGCCCAGCTCGACAATCCATCTCTACTGAAGACCCTTTCAGCTTTTTGAGAGTTGGGTGGAGGACATCATCTCTGAAAATAGGGTCCCACAGCTGCACCCCATCAGTGTGAGAAGGACTCTTAGGACTCTTAGAAGAGTCAATGCTCTGAGACCATAAGGGGCGCTTAGCCCCCTCTCTTCGTCACTGAGGATGATTTCATTTTTCAGGGATTAGAGAGGGTGGTCCTTGTGGTGGACTGCAGGTATGGAGAGCTGTTGTCATCGTATTAAATAGATAAGAATGATTATATGTATTGTAGAAATGTCTCCTATCATGTTCCCTAATTTTTTATTATGTCCACATCCTGGTCCCCATCTTGGACATCATAACAAACGTGCACTTTTTTGTTTAATTTACACATTGGACCATAGGAAAAATGACACTACAGCTACAGAGGTGACCGTCTGATAGCCCAGCTCGACTATCCATCTCTACTGAAGACCCTTTCAGCTTTTTGAGATTTGGGTGGAGAACATCATCTCTGAAAATAGGGTCCCACAGCTGCACCCCATCAGTGTGAGCAGGACTCTTAGGACTCTTAGAAGAGTCAATGTTTTGAGACCATGGGGGGCGCTTAGCCCCCTCTCTTCGTCACTGAGGATGATTTCACTTTTCAGGGAATAGAGAGGGTGGTCCTTGTGGTGGACTGCAGGTATGGAGAGCTGTTGTCATCGTATTAGATAGATAAGAATGATTATATGTATTGTAGAAATGTCTCCTATCATGTTCCCTATTTTTTATTATGTCCACATCCTGGTCCCCATCTTGGAAATCATAACAAACGTGCACTTTTTTGTTTAATTTACACATTGGACCATAGGAAAAATGACACTACAGCTACAGAGGTGACCGTCTGGTAGCCCAGCTCGACTATCCATCTCTACTGAAGACCCTTTCAGCTTTTTGAAAGTTGGGTGGAGGACATCATCTCTGAAAATAGGGTCCCACAGCTGCACCCCATCAGTGTGAGCAGGACTCTTAGGACTCTTAGAAGAGTCAATGTTTTGAGACCATGGGGGGCGCTTAGCCCCCTCTCTTCGTCACTGAGGATGATTTCATTTTTCAGGGATTAGAGAGAGTGGTCCTTGTGGTGGACTGCAGGTATGGAGAGCTGTTGTGATCGTATTAGATAGATAAGAATGATTATATGTATTGTAGAAATGTCTCCTATCATGTTCCCTAATTTTTTATTATGTCCACATCCTGGTCCCCATCTTGGACATCATAACAAACGTGCACTTTTTTGTTTAATTTACACATTGGACCATAGGAAAAATGACACTACAGCTACAGAGGTGACCGTCTGATAGCCCAGCTCGACTATCCATCTCTACTGAAGACCCTTTCAGCTTTTTGAGAGTTGGGTGGAGGACATCATCTCTTAAAATAGGGTCCCACAGCTGCACCCCATCAGTGTAAGCAGGACTCTTAGGACTCTTAGAAGAGTCAATGCTCTAAAACCATGGGGGGCGCTTAGCCCCCTCTCTTCGTCCCTGAGGATGATTTCATTTTTCAGGGATTAGAGAGGGTGGTCCTTGTGGTGGACTGCAGGTATGGAGAGCTGTTGTCATCGTATTAGATAGATAAGAATGATTATATGTATTGTAGAAATGTCTCCTATCATGTTCCCTAATTTTTTATTATGTCCACATCCTGGTCCCCATCTTGGACATCATAACAAACGTGCACTTTTTTGTTTAATATACACATTGGACCATAGGAAAAATGACACTACAGCTACAGAGGTGACCGTCTGATAGCCCAGCTCGACTATCCATCTCTACTGAAGACCCTTTCAGCTTTTTGAGAGTTGGGTGGAGGACATCATCTCTGAAAATAGGGTCCCACAGCTGCACCCCATCAGTGTGAGCAGGACTCTTAGGACTCTTAGAAGAGTTAATGCTCTGAGACCATGGGGGCGCTTAGCCCCCTCTCTTCGTCACTGAGGATGATTTCATTTTTCAGGGATTAGAGAGGGTGGTCCTTGTGGTGGACTGCAGGTATGGAGAGCTGTTGTCATCGTATTAGATAGATAAGAATGATTATATGTATTGTAGAAATGTCTCCTATCATGTTCCCTAATTTTTTATTATGTCCACATCCTGGTCCCCATCTTGGACATCATAACAAACGTGCACTTTTTTGTTTAATTTACACATTGGACCATAGGAAAAATGACACTACAGCTACAGAGGTGACCGTCTGATAGCCCAGCTTGACTATCCATCTCTACTGAAGACCCTTTCAGCTTTTTGAGAGTTGGGTGGAGGACATCATCTCTTAAAATAGGGTCCCACAGCTGCACCCCATCAGTGTAAGCAGGACTCTTAGGACTCTTAGAAGAGTCAATGCTCTAAAACCATGGGGGGCGCTTAGCCCCCTCTCTTCGTCCCTGAGGATGATTTCATTTTTCAGGGATTAGAGAGGGTGGTCCTTGTGGTGGACTGCAGGTATGGAGAGCTGTTGTCATCGTATTAGATAGATAAGAATGATTATATGTATTGTAGAAATGTCTCCTATCATGTTCCCTAATTTTTTATTATGTCCACATCCTGGTCCCCATCTTGGACATCATAACAAACGTGCACTTTTTTGTTTAATTTACACATTGGACCATAGGAAAAATGACACTACAGCTACAGAGGTGACCGTCTGATAGCCCAGCTCGACTATCCATCTCTACTGAAGACCCTTTCAGCTTTTTGAGAGTTGGGTGGAGGACATCATCTCTGAAAATAGGGTCCCACAGCTGCACCCCATCAGTGTGAGCAGGACTCTTAGGACTCTTAGAAGAGTTAATGCTCTGAGACCATGGGGGCGCTTAGCCCCCTCTCTTCGTCACTGAGGATGATTTCATTTTTCAGGGATTAGAGAGGGTGGTCCTTGTGGTGGACTGCAGGTATGGAGAGCTGTTGTCATCGTATTAGATAGATAAGAATGATTATATGTATTGTAGAAATGTCTCCTATCATGTTCCCTAATTTTTTATTATGTCCACATCCTGGTCCCCATCTTGGACATCATAACAAACGTGCACTTTTTTGTTTAATTTACACATTGGACCATAGGAAAAATGACACTACAGCTACAGAGGTGACCGTCTGATAGCCCAGCTCGACTATCCATCTCTACTGAAGACCCTTTCAGCTTTTTGAGAGTTGGGTGGAGGACATCATCTCTGAAAATAGGGTCCCACAGCTGCACCCCATCAGTGTGAGCAGGACTCTTAGGACTCTTAGAAGAGTCAATGCTCTGAGACCATTGGGGGCACTTAGCCCCCTCTCTTCATCACTGAGGATGATTTCATTTTTCAGGGATTAGAGAGGGTGGTCCTTGTGGTGGACTGCAGATATGGAGAGCTGTTATCATCGTATTAGATAGATAAGAATGATTATATGTATTGTAGAAATGTCTCCTATCATGTTCCCTAATTTTTTATTATGTCCACATCCTGGTCCCCATCTTGGACATCATAACAAACGTGCACTTTTTTGTTTAATTTACACATTAGACCATAGGAAAAATGACACTACAGCTACAGAGGTGACCGTCTGATAGCCCAGCTCGACTATCCATCTCTACTGAAGACCCTTTCAGCTTTTTGAGAGTTGGGTGGAGGACATCATCTCTTAAAATAGGGTCCCACAGCTGCACCCCATCAGTGTAAGCAGGACTCTTAGGACTCTTAGAAGAGTCAATGCTCTGAGACCATGGGGGGCGCTTAGCCCCCTCTCTTCGTCACTGAGGATGATTTCATTTTTCAGGGATTAGAGAGGGTGGTCCTTGTGGTGGACTGCAGGTATGGAGAGCTGTTGTGATCGTATTAGATAGATAAGAATGATTATATGTATTGTAGAAATGTCTCCTATCATGTTCCCTAATTTTTTATTATGTCCACATTCTGGTCCCTGGTCCCCATCTTGAACATCATAACAAACGTGCACTTTTTTGTTTAATTTACACATTGGACCATAGGAAAAATGACACTACAGCTACAGAGGTGACCGTCTGATAGCCCAGCTCGACTATCCATCTCTACTGAAGACCCTTTCAGCTTTTTGAGAGTTGGGTGGAGGACATCATCTCTGAAAATAGGGTCCCACAGCTGCACCCCATCAGTGTGAGCAGGACTCTTAGGACTCTTAGAAGAGTCAATGCTCTGAGACCATTGGGGGCACTTAGCCCCCTCTCTTCATCACTGAGGATGATTTCATTTTTCAGGGATTAGAGAGGGTGTTCCTTGTGGTGGACTGCAGATATGGAGAGCTGTTATCATCATATTAGATAGATAAGAATGATTATATGTATTGTAGAAATGTCTCCTATCATGTTCCCTAATTTTTTATTATGTCCACATCCTGGTCCCCATCTTGGACATCATAACAAACGTGCACTTTTTTGTTTAATTTACACATTGGACCATAGGAAAAATGACACTACAGCTACAGAGGTGACCGTCTGATAGCCCAGCTCGACTATCCATCTCTACTGAAGACCCTTTCAGCTTTTTGAGAGTTGGGTGGAGGACATCATCTCTGAAAATAGGGTCCCACAGCTGCAACCCATCAGTGTGAGCAGGACTCTTAGGACTCTTAGAAGAGTTAATGCTCTGAGACCATGGGGGCGCTTAGCCCCCTCTCTTCGTCACTGAGGATGATTTCATTTTTCAGGGATTAGAGAGGGTGGTCCTTGTGGTGGACTGCAGGTATGGAGAGCTGTTGTCATCGTATTAGATAGATAAGAATGATTATATGTATTGTAGAAATGTCTCCTATCATGTTCCCTAATTTTTTATTATGTCCACATCCTGGTCCCCATCTTGGACATCATAACAAACGTGCACTTTTTTGTTTAATTTACACATTGGACCATAGGAAAAATGACACTACAGCTACAGAGGTGACCATCTGATAGCCCAGCTCGACTATCCATCTCTACTGAAGACCCTTTCAGCTTTTTGAGAGTTGGGTGGAGGACATCATCTCTGAAAATAGGGTCCCACAGCTGCACCCCATCAGTGTGAGCAGGACTCTTAGGACTCTTAGAAGAGTCAATGCTCTGAGACCATGGGGGGCGCTTAGCCCCCACTCTTCGTCACTGAGGATGATTTCATTTTTCAGGGATTAGAGAGGGTGGTCCTTGTGGTGGACTGCAGGTATGGAGAGCTGTTGTCATCGTATTAAATAGATAAGAATGATTATATGTATTGTAGAAATGTCTCCTATCATGTTCCCTAATTTTTTATTATGTCCACATCCTGGTCCCCATCTTGGACATCATAACAAACGTGCACTTTTTTGTTTAATTTACACATTGGACCATAGGAAAAATGACACTACAGCTACAGAGGTGACCGTCTGATAGCCCAGCTCGACTATCCATCTCTACTGAAGACCCTTTCAGCTTTTTGAGAGTTGGGTAGAGAACATCATCTCTGAAAATAGGGTCCCACAGCTGCACCCCATCAGTGTGAGCAGGACTCTTAGGACTCTTAGAAGAGTCAATGCTCTGAGACCATGGGGGGCGCTTAGCCCCCTCTCTTCGTCACTGAGGATGATTTCACTTTTCAGGGAATAGAGAGGGTGGTCCTTGTGGTGGACTGCAGGTATGGAGAGCTGTTGTCATCGTATTAGATAGATAAGAATGATTATATGTATTGTAGAAATGTCTCCTATCATGTTCCCTATTTTTTTATTATGTCCACATCCTGGTCCCCATCTTGGAAATCATAACAAACGTGCACTTTTTTGTTTAATTTACACATTGGACCATAGGAAAAATGACACTACAGCTACAGAGGTGACCGTCTGATAGCCCAGCTCGACTATCCATCTCTACTGAAGACCCTTTCAGCTTTTTGAGAGTTGGGTGGAGGACATCATCTCTGAAAATAGGGTCCCAAAGCTGCACCCCATCAGTGTGAGCAGGAATCTTAGGACTCTTAGAAGAGTCAATGCTCTGAGACCATGGGGGGCGCTTAGCACCCTCTCTTCGTCACTGAGGATGATTTAATTTTTCAGGGATTAGAGAGAGTGGTCCTTGTGGTGGACTGCAGGTATGGAGAGCTGTTGTGATCGTATTAGATAGATAAGAATGATTATATGTATTGTAGAAATGTCTCCTATCATGTTCCCTAATTTTTTATTATGTCCACATCCTGGTCCCCATCTTGAACATCATAACAAACGTGCACTTTTTTGTTTAATTTACACATTGGACCATAGGAAAAATGACACTACAGCTACAGAGGTGACCGTCTGATAGCCCAGCTCGACTATCCATCTCTACTGAAGACCCTTTCAGCTTTTTGAGAGTTGGGTGGAGGACATCATCTCTGAAAATAGGGTCCCACAGCTGCACCCCATCAGTGTAAGCAGGACTCTTAGGACTCTTAGAAGAGTCAATGCTCTAAAACCATGGGGGGCGCTTAGCCCCCTCTCTTCGTCCCTGAAGATGATTTCATTTTTCAGGGATTAGAGAGGGTGGTCCTTGTGGTGGACTGCAGGTATGGAGAGCTGTTGTCATCGTATTAGATAGATAAGAATGATTATATGTATTGTAGAAATGTCTCCTATCATGTTCCCTAATTTTTTATTATGTCCACATCCTGGTCCCCATCTTGGACATCATAACAAACGTGCACTTTTTTGTTTAATTTACACATTGGACCATAGGAAAAATGACACTACAGCTACAGAGGTGACCGTCTGATAGCCCAGCTCGACTATCCATCTCTACTGAAGACCCTTTCAGCTTTTTGAGAGTTGGGTGGAGGACATCATCTCTGAAAATAGGGTCCCACAGCTTCACCCCATCAGTGTGAGCAGGACTCTTAGGACTCTTAGAAGAGTCAATGCTCTGGTACCATGGGGGGCGCTTGGCCCCCTCTCTTCGTCACTGAGGATGATTTCATTTTTCAGGGATTAGAGAGGGTGGTCCTTGTGGTGGACTGCAGGTATGGAGAGCTGTTGTCATCGTATTAGATAGATAAGAATGATTATATGTATTGTAGAAATGTCTCCTATCATGTTCCCTAATTTTTTATTATGTCCACATCCTGGTCCCCATCTTGGACATCATAACAAACGTGCACTTTTTTGTTTAATTTACACATTGGACCATAGGAAAAATGACACTACAGCTACAGAGGTGACCGTCTGATAGCCCAGCTCGACTATCCATCTCTACTGAAGACCCTTTCAGCTTTTTGAGAGTTGGGTGGAGGACATCATCTCTGAAAATAGGGTCCCACAGCTGCACCCCATCAGTGTGAGCAGGACTCTTAGGACTCTTAGAAGAGTTAATGCTCTGAGACCATGGGGGCGCTTAGCCCCCTCTCTTCGTCACTGAGGATGATTTCATTTTTCAGGGATTAGAGAGGGTGGTCCTTGTGGTGGACTGCAGGTATGGAGAGCTGTTGTCATCGTATTAGATAGATAAGAATGATTATATGTATTGTAGAAATGTCTCCTATCATGTTCCCTAATTTTTTATTATGTCCACATCCTGGTCCCCATCTTGGACATCATAACAAACGTGCACTTTTTTGTTTAATTTACACATTGGACCATAGGAAAAATGACACTACAGCTACAGAGGTGACCGTCTGATAGCCCAGCTCGACTATCCATCTCTACTGAAGACCCTTTCAGCTTTTTGAGAGTTGGGTGGAGGACATCATCTCTGAAAATAGGGTCCCACAGCTGCACCCCATCAGTGTGAGCAGGACTCTTAGGACTCTTAGAAGAGTTAATGCTCTGAGACCATGGGGGCGCTTAGCCCCCTCTCTTCGTCACTGAGGATGATTTCATTTTTCAGGGATTAGAGAGGGTGGTCCTTGTGGTGGACTGCAGGTATGGAGAGCTGTTGTCATCGTATTAGATAGATAAGAATGATTATATGTATTGTAGAAATGTCTCCTATCATGTTCCCTAATTTTTTATTATGTCCACATCCTGGTCCCCATCTTGGACATCATAACAAACGTGCACTTTTTTGTTTAATTTACACATTGGACCATAGGAAAAATGACACTACAGCTACAGAGGTGACCGTCTGATAGCCCAGCTCGACTATCCATCTCTACTGAAGACCCTTTCAGCTTTTTGAGAGTTGGGTGGAGGACATCATCTCTGAAAATAGGGTCCCGCAGCTGCACCCCATCAGTGTGAGCAGGACTCTTAGGACTCTTAGAAGAGTCAATGCTCTGAGACCATTGGGGGCACTTAGCCCCCTCTCTTCGTCACTGAGGATGATTTCATTTTTCAGGGATTAGAGAGGGTGGTCCTTGTGGTGGACTGCAGGTATGGAGAGCTGTTATCGTATTAGATAGATAAGAATGATTATATGTATTGTAGAAATGTCTCCTATCATGTTCCCTAATTTTTTATTATGTCCACATCCTGGTCCCCATCTTGGACATCATAACAAACGTGCACTTTTTTGTTTAATTTACACATTGGACCATAGGAAAAATGACACTACAGCTACAGAGGTGACCGTCTGATAGCCCAGCTCGACTATCCATCTCTACTGAAGACCCTTTCAGCTTTTTGAGAGTTTGGTGGAGAACATCATCTCTGAAAATAGGGTCCCACAGCTGCACCCCATCAGTGTGAGCAGGACTCTTAGGACTCTTAGAAGAGTCAATGTTCTGAGACCATGGGGGGCGCTTAGCCCCCTCTCTTCGTCACTGAGGATGATTTCACTTTTCAGGGAATAGAGAGGGTGGTCCTTGTGGTGGACTGCAGGTATGGAGAGCTGTTGTCATCGTATTAGATAGATAAGAATGATTATATGTATTGTAGAAATGTCTCCTATCATGTTCCCTATTTTTTTATTATGTCCACATCCTGGTCCCCATCTTGGAAATCATAACAAACGTGCACTTTTTTGTTTAATTTACACATTGGACCATAGGAAAAATGACACTACAGCTACAGAGGTGACCGTCTGATAGCCCAGCTCGACTATCCATCTCTACTGAAGACCCTTTCAGCTTTTTGAGAGTTGGGTGGAGGACATCATCTCTGAAAATAGGGTCCCACAGCTGCACCCCATCAGTGTGAGCAGGACTCTTAGGACTCTTAGAAGAGTCAATGTTTTGAGACCATGGGGTGCGCTTAGCCCCCTCTCTTCGTCACTGAGGATGATTTCATTTTTCAGGGATTAGAGAGGGTGGTCCTTGTGGTGGACTGCAGGTATGGAGAGCTGTTGTCATCGTATTAAATAGATAAGAATGATTATATGTATTGTAGAAATGTCTCCTATCATGTTCCCTAATTTTTTATTATGTCCACATCCTGGTCCCCATCTTGGACATCATAACAAACGTGCACTTTTTTGTTTAATTTACACATTGGACCATAGGAAAAATGACACTACAGGTACAGAGGTGACCGTCTGATAGCCCAGCTCGACTATCCATCTCTACTGAAGACCCTTTCAGCTTTTTGAGAGTTTGGTGGAGAACATCATCTCTGAAAATAGGGTCCCACAGCTGCACCCCATCAGTGTGAGCAGGACTCTTAGGACTCTTAGAAGAGTCAATGCTCTGAGACCAAGGGGGGCGCTTAGCCCCCTCTCTTCGTCACTGAGGATGATTTCACTTTTCAGGGAATAGAGAGGGTGGTCCTTGTGGTGGACTGCAGGTATGGAGAGCTGTTGTCATCGTATTAGATAGATAAGAATGATTATATGTATTGTAGAAATGTCTCATATCATGTTCCCTATTTTTTTATTATGTCCACATCCTGGTCCCCATCTTGGAAATCATAACAAACGTGCACTTTTTTGTTTAATTTACACATTGGACCATAGGAAAAATGACACTACAGCTACAGAGGTGACCGTCTGATAGCCCAGCTCGACTATCCATCTCTACTGAAGACCCTTTCAGCTTTTTGAGAGTTGGGTGGAGGACATCATCTCTGAAAATAGGGTCCCACAGCTGCACCCCATCAGTGTGAGCAGGACTCTTAGGACTCTTAGAAGAGTCAATGTTTTGAGACCATGGGGGGTGCTTAGCCCCCTCTCTTCATCACTGAGGATGATTTCATTTTTCAGGGATTAGAGAGGGTGGTCCTTGTGGTGGACTGCAGGTATGGAGAGCTGTTGTCATCGTATTAAATAGATAAGAATGATTATATGTATTGTAGAAATGTCTCCTATCATGTTCCCTAATTTTTTATTATGTCCACATCCTGGTCCCCATCTTGGACATCATAACAAACGTGCACTTTTTTGTTTAATTTACACATTGGACCATAGGAAAAATGACACTACAGCTACAGAGGTGACCGTCTGATAGCCCAGCTCGACTATCCATCTCTACTGAAGACCCTTTCAGCTTTTTGAGAGTTGGGTGGAGAACATTATCTCTGAAAATAGGGTCCCACAGCTGCACCCCATTAGTGTGAGCAGGACTCTTAGGACTCTTAGAAGAGTCAATGCTCTGAGACCATGGGGCGCGCTTAGCCCCCTCTCTTCGTCACTGAGGATGATTTCACTTTTCAGGGAATAGAGAGGGTGGTCCTTGTGGTGGACTGCAGGTATGGAGAGCTGTTGTCATCGTATTAGATAGATAAGAATGATTATATGTATTGTAGAAATGTCTCCTATCATGTTCCCTATTTTTTTATTATGTCCACATCCTGGTCCCCATCTTGGAAATCATAACAAACGTGCACTTTTTTGTTTAATTTACACATTGGACCATAGGAAAAATGACACTACAGCTACAGAGGTGACCGTCTGATAGCCCAGCTCGACTATCCATCTCTACTGAAGACCCTTTCAGCTTTTTGAGAGTTGGGTGGAGGACATCATCTCTGAAAATAGGGTCCCACAGCTGCACCCCATCAGTGTGAGCAGGAATCTTAGGACTCTTAGAAGAGTCAATGCTCTGAGACCATGGGGGTCGCTTAGCCCCCTCTCTTCGTCACTGAGGATGATTTCATTTTTCAGGGATTAGAGAGAGTGGTCCTTGTGGTGGACTGCAGGTATGGAGAGCTGTTGTGATCGTATTAGATAGATAAGAATGATTATATGTATTGTAGAAATGTCTCCTATCATGTTCCCTAATTTTTTATTATGTCCACATTCTGGTCCCTGGTCCCCATCTTGAACATCATAACAAACGTGCACTTTTTTGTTTAATTTACACATTGGACCATAGGAAAAATGACACTACAGCTACAGAGGTGACCGTCTGATAGCCCAGCTCGACTATCCATCTCTACTGAAGACCCTTTCAGCTTTTTGAGAGTTGGGTGGAGGACATCATCTCTGAAAATAGGGTCCCACAGCTGCACCCCATCAGTGTGAGCAGGACTCTTAGGACTCTTAGAAGAGTCAATGTTTTGAGACCATGGGGTGCGCTTAGCCCCCTCTCTTCGTCACTGAGGATGATTTCATTTTTCAGGGATTAGAGAGGGTGGTCCTTGTGGTGGACTGCAGGTATGGAGAGCTGTTGTCATCGTATTAAATAGATAAGAATGATTATATGTATTGTAGAAATGTCTCCTATCATGTTCCCTAATTTTTTATTATGTCCACATCCTGGTCCCCATCTTGGACATCATAACAAACGTGCACTTTTTTGTTTAATTTACACATTGGACCATAGGAAAAATGACACTACAGGTACAGAGGTGACCGTCTGATAGCCCAGCTCGACTATCCATCTCTACTGAAGACCCTTTCAGCTTTTTGAGAGTTTGGTGGAGAACATCATCTCTGAAAATAGGGTCCCACAGCTGCACCCCATCAGTGTGAGCAGGACTCTTAGGACTCTTAGAAGAGTCAATGCTCTGAGACCAAGGGGGGCGCTTAGCCCCCTCTCTTCGTCACTGAGGATGATTTCACTTTTCAGGGAATAGAGAGGGTGGTCCTTGTGGTGGACTGCAGGTATGGAGAGCTGTTGTCATCGTATTAGATAGATAAGAATGATTATATGTATTGTAGAAATGTCTCCTATCATGTTCCCTATTTTTATATTATGTCCACATCCTGGTCCCCATCTTGGAAATCATTACAAACGTGCACTTTTTTGTTTAATTTACACATTGGACCATAGGAAAAGTGACACTACAGCTACAGAGGTGACCGTCTGATAGCCCAGCTCGACTATCCATCTCTACTGAAGACCCTTTCAGCTTTTTGAGAGTTGGGTGGAGGACATCATCCCTGAAAATAGGGTCCCACAGCTGCACCCCATCAGTGTGAGCAGGACTCTTAGGACTCTTAGAAGAGTCAATGTTTTGAGACCATGGGGGGCGCTTAGCCCCCTCTCTTCGTCACTGAGGATGATTTCATTTTTCAGGGATTAGAGAGGGTGGTCCTTGTGGTGGACTGCAGGTATGGAGAGCTGTTGTCATCGTATTAAATAGATAAGAATGATTATATGTATTGTAGAAATGTCTCCTATCATGTTCCCTAATTTTTTATTATGTCCACATCCTGGTCCCCATCTTGGACATCATAACAAACGTGCACTTTTTTGTTTAATTTACACATTGGACCATAGGAAAAATGACACTACAGCTACAGAGGTGACCGTCTGATAGCCCAGCTCAACTATCCATCTCTACTGAAGACCCTTTCAGCTTTTTGAGAGTTGGGTGGAGAACATTATCTCTGAAAATAGGGTCCCACAGCTGCACCCCATCAATGTGAGCAGGACTCTTAGGACTCTTAGAAGAGTCAATGCTCTGAGACCATGGGGCGCACTTAGCCCCCTCTCTTCGTCACTGAGGATGATTTCACTTTTCAGGGAATAGAGAGGGTGGTCCTTGTGGTGGACTGCAGGTATGGAGAGCTGTTGTCATCGTATTAAATAGATAAGAATGATTATATGTATTGTAGAAATGTCTCCTATCATGTTCCCTAATTTTTTATTATGTCCACATCCTGGTCCCCATCTTGGAAATCATAACAAACGTGCACTTTTTTGTTTAATTTACACATTGGACCATAGGAAAAATGACACTACAGCTACAGAGGTGACCGTCTGATAGCCCAGCTCGACTATCCATCTCTACTGAAGACCCTTTCAGCTTTTTGAGAGTTGGGTGGAGGACATCATCTCTGAAAATAGGGTCCCACAGCTGCACCCCATCAGTGTGAGCAGGAATCTTAGGACTCTTAGAAGAGTCAATGCTCTGAGACCATGGGGGGCGCTTAGCCCCCTCTCTTCGTCACTGAGGATGATTTCATTTTTCAGGGATTAGAGAGAGTGGTCCTTGTGGTGGACTGCAGGTATGGAGAGCTGTTGTGATCGTATTAGATAGATAAGAATGATTATATGTATTGTAGAAATGTCTCCTATCATGTTCCCTAATTTTTTATTATGTCCACATTCTGGTCCCTGGTCCCCATCTTGAACATCATAACAAACGTGCACTTTTTTGTTTAATTTACACATTGGACCATAGGAAAAATGACACTACAGCTACAGAGGTGACCGTCTGATAGCCCAGCTCGACTATCCATCTCTACTGAAGACCCTTTCAGCTTTTTGAGAGTTGGGTGGAGGACATCATCTCTGAAAATAGGGTCCCACAGCTGCACCCCATCAGTGTGAGCAGGACTCTTAGGACTCTTAGAAGAGTCAATGTTTTGAGACCATGGGGTGCGCTTAGCCCCCTCTCTTCGTCACTGAGGATGATTTCATTTTTCAGGGATTAGAGAGGGTGGTCCTTGTGGTGGACTGCAGGTATGGAGAGCTGTTGTCATCGTATTAAATAGATAAGAATGATTATATGTATTGTAGAAATGTCTCCTATCATGTTCCCTAATTTTTTATTATGTCCACATCCTGGTCCCCATCTTGGACATCATAACAAACGTGCACTTTGTTGTTTAATTTACACATTGGACCATAGGAAAAATGACACTACAGGTACAGAGGTGACCGTCTGATAGCCCAGCTCGACTATCCATCTCTACTGAAGACCCTTTCAGCTTTTTGAGAGTTTGGTGGAGAACATCATCTCAGAAAATAGGGTCCCACAGCTGCACCCCATCAGTGTGAGCAGGACTCTTAGGACTCTTAGAAGAGTCAATGCTCTGAGACCAAGGGGGGTGCTTAGCCCCCTCTCTTCGTCACTGAGGATGATTTCACTTTTCAGGGAATAGAGAGGGTGGTCCTTGTGGTGGACTGCAGGTATGGAGAGCTGTTGTGATCGTATTAGATAGATAAGAATGATTATATGTATTGTAGAAATGTCTCCTATCATGTTCCCTATTTTTTTATTATGTCCACATCCTGGTCCCCATCTTGGAAATCATAACAAACGTGCACTTTTTTGTTTAATTTACACATTGGACCATAGGAAAAATGACACTACAGCTACAGAGGTGACCGTCTGATAGCCCAGCTCGACTATCCATCTCTACTGAAGACCCTTTCAGCTTTTTGAGAGTTGGGTGGAGGACATCATCTCTGAAAATAGGGTCCCACAGCTGCACCCCATCAGTGTGAGCAGGACTCTTAGGACTCTTAGAAGAGTCAATGTTTTGAGACCATGGGGTGCGCTTAGCCCCCTCTCTTCGTCACTGAGGATGATTTCATTTTTCAGGGATTAGAGAGGGTTGTCCTTGTGGTGGACTGCAGGTATGGAGAGCTGTTGTCATCGTATTAGATAGATAAGAATGATTATATGTATTGTAGAAATGTCTCCTATCATGTTCCCTAATTTTTTATTATGTCCACATCCTGGTCCCCATCTTGGACATCATAACAAACGTGCACTTTTTTGTTTAATTTACACATTGGACCATAGGAAAAATGACACTACAGCTACAGAGGTGACCGTCTGATAGCCCAGCTCGACTATCCATCTCTACTGAAGACCCTTTCAGCTTTTTGAGAGTTGGGTGGAGGACATCATCTCTGAAAATAGAGTCCCACAGCTGCACCCCATCAGTGTGAGCAGGACTCTCAGGACTCTTAGAAGAGTCAATGCTCTGAGACCATGGGGGGCGCTTAGCCCCCACTCTTCGTCACTGAGGATGATTTCATTTTTCAGGGATTAGAGAGGGTGGTCCTTGTGGTGGACTGCAGGTATGGAGAGCTGTTGTCATCGTATTAAATAGATAAGAATGATTATATGTATTGTAGAAATGTCTCCTATCATGTTCCCTAATTTTTTATTATGTCCACATCCTGGTCCCCATCTTGGACATCATAACAAACGTGCACTTTTTTGTTTAATTTACACATTGGACCATAGGAAAAATGACACTACAGCTACAGAGGTGACCGTCTGATAGCCCAGCTCGACTATCCATCTCTACTGAAGACCCTTTCAGCTTTTTGAGAGTTGGGTAGAGAACATCATCTCTGAAAATAGGGTCCCACAGCTGCACCCCATCAGTGTGAGCAGGACTCTTAGGACTCTTAGAAGAGTCAATGCTCTGAGACCATGCGGGGCGCTTAGCCCCCTCTCTTCGTCACTGAGGATGATTTCACTTTTCAGGGAATAGAGAGGGTGGTCCTTGTGGTGGACTGCAGGTATGGAGAGCTGTTGTCATCGTATTAGATAGATAAGAATGATTATATGTATTGTAGAAATGTCTCCTATCATGTTCCCTATTTTTTTATTATGTCCACATCCTGGTCCCCATCTTGGAAATCATAACAAACGTGCACTTTTTTGTTTAATTTACACATTGGACCATAGGAAAAATGACACTACAGCTACAGAGGTGACCGTCTGATAGCCCAGCTCGACTATCCATCTCTACTGAAGACCCTTTCAGCTTTTTGAGAGTTGGGTGGAGGACATCATCTCTGAAAATAGGGTCCCACAGCTGCACCCCATCAGTGTGAGCAGGAATCTTAGGACTCTTAGAAGAGTCAATGCTCTGAGACCATGGGGGGCGCTTAGCACCCTCTCTTCGTCACTGAGGATGATTTAATTTTTCAGGGATTAGAGAGAGTGGTCCTTGTGGTGGACTGCAGGTATGGAGAGCTGTTGTGATCGTATTAGATAGATAAGAATGATTATATGTATTGTAGAAATGTCTCCTATCATGTTCCCTAATTTTTTATTATGTCCACATCCTGGTCCCCATCTTGAACATCATAACAAACGTGCACTTTTTTGTTTAATTTACACATTGGACCATAGGAAAAATGACACTACAGCTACAGAGGTGACCGTCTGATAGCCCAGCTCGACTATCCATCTCTACTGAAGACCCTTTCAGCTTTTTGAGAGTTGGGTGGAGGACATCATCTCTGAAAATAGGGTCCCACAGCTGCACCCCATCAGTGTAAGCAGGACTCTTAGGACTCTTAGAAGAGTCAATGCTCTAAAACCATGGGGGGCGCTTAGCCCCCTCTCTTCGTCCCTGAGGATGATTTCATTTTTCAGGGATTAGAGAGGGTGGTCCTTGTGGTGGACTGCAGGTATGGAGAGCTGTTGTCATCGTATTAGATAGATAAGAATGATTATATGTATTGTAGAAATGTCTCCTATCATGTTCCCTAATTTCTTATTATGTCCACATCCTGGTCCCCATCTTGGACATCATAACAAACGTGCACTTTTTTGTTTAATTTACACATTGGACCATAGGAAAAATGACACTACAGCTACAGAGGTGACCGTCTGATAGCCCAGCTCGACTATCCATCTCTACTGAAGACCCTTTCAGCTTTTTGAGAGTTGGGTGGAGGACATCATCTCTGAAAATAGGGTCCCACAGCTTCACCCCATCAGTGTGAGCAGGACTCTTAGGACTCTTAGAAGAGTCAATGCTCTGGTACCATGGGGGCGCTTGGCCCCCTCTCTTCGTCACTGAGGATGATTTCATTTTTCAGGGATTAGAGAGGGTGGTCCTTGTGGTGGACTGCAGGTATGGAGAGCTGTTGTCATCGTATTAGATAGATAAGAATGATTATATGTATTGTAGAAATGTCTCCTATCATGTTCCCTAATTTTTTATTATGTCCACATCCTGGTCCCCATCTTGGACATCATAACAAACGTGCACTTTTTTGTTTAATTTACACATTGGACCATAGGAAAAATGACACTACAGCTACAGAGGTGACCGTCTGATAGCCCAGCTCGACTATCCATCTCTACTGAAGACCCTTTCAGCTTTTTGAGAGTTGGGTGGAGGACATCATCTCTGAAAATTGGGTCCCACAGCTGCACCCCATCAGTGTGAGCAGGACTCTTAGGACTCTTAGAAGAGTTAATGCTCTGAGATCATGGGGGCGCTTAGCCCCCTCTCTTCGTCACTGAGGATGATTTCATTTTTCAGGGATTAGAGAGGGTGGTCCTTGTGGTGGACTGCAGGTATGGAGAGCTGTTGTCATCGTATTAGATAGATAAGAATGATTATATGTATTGTAGAAATGTCTCCTATCATGTTCCCTAATTTTTTATTATGTCCACATCCTGGTCCCCATCTTGGACATCATAACAAACGTGCACTTTTTTGTTTAATTTACACATTGGACCATAGGAAAAATGACACTACAGCTACAGAGGTGACCGTCTGATAGCCCAGCTCGACTATCCATCTCTACTGAAGACCCTTTCAGCTTTTTGAGAGTTGGGTGGAGGACATCATCTCTGAAAAAAGGGTCCCACAGCTGCACCCCATCAGTGTGAGCAGGACTCTTAGGACTCTTAGAAGAGTCAATGCTCTGAGACCATTGGGGGCACTTAGCCCCCTCTCTTCGTCACTGAGGATGATTTCATTTTTCAGGGATTAGAGAGGGTGGTCCTTGTGGTGGACTGCAGGTATGGAGAGCTGTTGTCATCGTATTAGATAGATAAGAATGATTATATGTATTGTAGAAATGTCTCCTATCATGTTCCCTAATTTCTTATTATGTCCACATCCTGGTCCCCATCTTGGACATCATAACAAACGTGCACTTTTTTGTTTAATTTACACATTGGACCATAGGAAAAATGACACTACAGCTACAGAGGTGACCGTCTGATAGCCCAGCTCGACTATCCATCTCTACTGAAGACCCTTTCAGCTTTTTGAGAGTCGGGTGGAGGACATCATCTCTGAAAATAGGGTCCCACAGCTTCACCCCATCAGTGTGAGCAGGACTCTTAGGACTCTTAGAAGAGTCAATGCTCTGGTACCATGGGGGGCGCTTGGCCCCCTCTCTTCGTCACTGAGGATGATTTCATTTTTCAGGGATTAGAGAGGGTGGTCCTTGTGGTGGACTGCAGGTATGGAGAGCTGTTGTCATCGTATTAGATAGATAAGAATGATTATATGTATTGTAGAAATGTCTCCTATCATGTTCCCTAATTTTTTATTATGTCCACATCCTGGTCCCCATCTTGGACATCATAACAAACGTGCACTTTTTTGTTTAATTTACACATTGGACCATAGGAAAAATGACACTACAGCTACAGAGGTGACCGTCTGATAGCCCAGCTCGACTATCCATCTCTACTGAAGACCCTTTCAGCTTTTTGAGAGTTGGGTGGAGGACATCATCTCTGAAAATAGGGTCCCACAGCTGCACCCCATCAGTGTGAGCAGGACTCTTAGGACTCTTAGAAGAGTTAATGCTCTGAGACCATGGGGGCGCTTAGCCCCCTCTCTTCGTCACTGAGGATGATTTCATTTTTCAGGGATTAGAGAGGGTGGTCCTTGTGGTGGACTGCAGGTATGGAGAGCTGTTGTCATCGTATTAGATAGATAAGAATGATTATATGTATTGTAGAAATGTCTCCTATCATGTTCCCTAATTTTTTATTATGTCCACATCCTGGTCCCCATCTTGGACATCATAACAAACGTGCACTTTTTTGTTTAATTTACACATTGGACCATAGGAAAAATGACACTACAGCTACAGAGGTGACCGTCTGATAGCCCAGCTCGACTATCCATCTCTACTGAAGACCCTTTCAGCTTTTTGAGAGTTGGGTGGAGGACATCATCTCTGAAAATAGGGTCCCACAGCTGCACCCCATCAGTGTGAGCAGGACTCTTAGGACTCTTAGAAGAGTCAATGCTCTGAGACCATTGGGGGCACTTAGCCCCCTCTCTTCGTCACTGAGGATGATTTCATTTTTCAGGGATTAGAGAGGGTGGTCCTTGTGGTGGACTGCAGGTATGGAGAGCTGTTATCGTATTAGATAGATAAGAATGATTATATGTATTGTAGAAATGTCTCCTATCATGTTCCCTAATTTTTTATTATGTCCACATCCTGGTCCCCATCTTGGACATCATAACAAACGTGCACTTTTTTGTTTAATTTACACATTGGACCATAGGAAAAATGACACTACAGCTACATAGGTGACCGTCTGATAGCCCAGCTCGACAATCCATCTCTACTGAAGACCCTTTCAGCTTTTTGAGAGTTGGGTGGAGGACATCATCTCTGAAAATAGGGTCCCACAGCTGCACCCCATCAGTGTGAGCAGGACTCTTAGGACTCTTAGAAGAGTCAATGCTCTGAGACCATGGGGGGCGTTTAGCCCCCTCTCTTCGTCACTAAGGATGATTTCATTTTTCAGGGATTAGAGAGGGTGGTCCTTGTGGTGGACTGCAGGTATGGAGAGCTGTTGTCATCGTATTAAATAGATAAGAATGATTATATGTATTGTAGAAATGTCTCCTATCATGTTCCCTAATTTTTTATTATGTCCACATCCTGGTCCCCATCTTGGACATCATAACAAACGTGCACTTTTTTGTTTAATTTACACATTGGACCATAGGAAAAATGACACTACAGGTACAGAGGTGACCGTCTGATAGCCCAGCTCGACTATCCATCTCTACTGAAGACCCTTTCAGCTTTTTGAGAGTTTGGTGGAGAACATCATCTCTGAAAATAGGGTCCCACAGCTGCACCCCATCAGTGTGAGCAGGACTCTTAGGACTCTTAGAAGAGTCAATGCTCTGAGACCATGGGGGGCGCTTAGCCCCCTCTCTTCGTCACTGAGGATGATTTCACTTTTCAGGGAATAGAGAGGGTGGTCCTTGTGGTGGACTGCAGGTATGGAGAGCTGTTGTCATCGTATTAGATAGATAAGAATGATTATATGTATTGTAGAAATGTCTCCTATCATGTTCCCTATTTTTTTATTATGTCCACATCCTGGTCCCCATCTTGGAAATCATAACAAACGTGCACTTTTTTGTTTAATTTACACATTGGACCATAGGAAAAATGACACTACAGCTACAGAGGTGACCGTCTGATAGCCCAGCTCGACTATCCATCTCTACTGAAGACCCTTTCAGCTTTTTGAGAGTTGGGTGGAGGACATCATCTCTGAAAATAGGGTCCCACAGCTGCACCCCATCAGTGTGAGCAGGACTCTTAGGACTCTTAGAAGAGTCAATGTTTTGAGACCATGGGGTGCGCTTAGCCCCCTCTCTTCGTCACTGAGGATGATTTCATTTTTCAGGGATTAGAGAGGGTGGTCCTTGTGGTGGACTGCAGGTATGGAGAGCTGTTGTCATCGTATTAAATAGATAAGAATGATTATATGTATTGTAGAAATGTCTCCTATCATGTTCCCTAATTTTTTATTATGTCCACATCCTGGTCCCCATCTTGGACATCATAACAAACGTGCACTTTTTTGTTTAATTTACACATTGGACCATAGGAAAAATGACACTACAGGTACAGAGGTGACCGTCTGATAGCCCAGCTCGACTATCCATCTCTACTGAAGACCCTTTCAGCTTTTTGAGAGTTTGGTGGAGAACATCATCTCTGAAAATAGGGTCCACAGCTGCACCCCATCAGTGTGAGCAGGACTCTTAGGACTCTTAGAAGAGTCAATGCTCTGAGACCAAGGGGGGCGCTTAGCCCCCTCTCTTCGTCACTGAGGATGATTTCACTTTTCAGGGAATAGAGAGGGTGGTCCTTGTGGTGGACTGCAGGTATGGAGAGCTGTTGTCATCGTATTAGATAGATAAGAATGATTATATGTATTGTAGAAATGTCTCCTATCATGTTCCCTATTTTTTTATTATGTCCACATCCTGGTCCCCATCTTGGAAATCATAACAAACGTGCACTTTTTTGTTTAATTTACACATTGGACCATAGGAAAAATGACACTACAGCTACAGAGGTGACCGTCTGATAGCCCAGCTCGACTATCCATCTCTACTGAAGACCCTTTCAGCTTTTTGAGAGTTGGGTGGAGGACATCATCTCTGAAAATAGGGTCCCACAGCTGCACCCCATCAGTGTGAGCAGGACTCTTAGGACTCTTAGAAGAGTCAATGTTTTGAGACCATGGGGTGCGCTTAGCCCCCTCTCTTCGTCACTGAGGATGATTTCATTTTTCAGGGATTAGAGAGGGTGGTCCTTGTGGTGGACTGCAGGTATGGAGAGCTGTTGTCATCGTATTAGATAGATAAGAATAATTATATGTATTGTAGAAATGTCTCCTATCATGTTCCCTATTTTTTTATTATGTCCACATCCTGGTCCCCATCTTGGAGATCATAACAAACGTGCACTTTTTTGTTTAATTTACACATTGGACCATAGGAAAAATGACACTACAGCTACAGAGGTGACCGTCTGATAGCCCAGCTCGACTATCCATCTCTACTGAAGACCCTTTCAGCTTTTTGAGAGTTGGGTGGAGGACATCATCTCTGAAAATAGGGTCCCACAGCTGCACCCCATCAGTGTGAGCAGGACTCTTAGGACTCTTAGAAGAGTCAATGCTCTGAGACCATGGGGGGGCGCTTAGCCCCCTCTCTTCGTCACTGAGGATGATTTCATTTTTCAGGGATTAGAGAGAGTGGTCCTTGTGGTGGACTGCAGGAATGGAGAGCTGTTGTGATCGTATTAGATAGATAAGAATGATTATGTGTATTGTAGAAATGTCTCCTATCATGTTCCCTAATTTTTTATTATGTCCACATCCTGGTCCCCATCTTGGACATCATAACAAACGTGCACTTTTTTGTTTAATTTACACATTGGACCATAGGAAAAATGACACTACAGCTACAGAGGTGACCGTCTGATAGCCCAGCTCGACTATCCATCTCTACTGAAGACCCTTTCAGCTTTTTGAGAGTTGGGTGGAGGACATCATCTCTTAAAATAGGGTCCCACAGCTGCACCCCATCAGTGTAAGCAGGACTCTTAGGACTCTTAGAAGAGTCAATGCTCTAAAACCATGGGGGGCGCCAAACAAAACTTTTAGTGGATTTCTACTTATTTTTTTTAAATATCATCTCCACCAAACAGGACAAGCTTGCATCTGTTATAGTTTTAAAGAAAAATGTGATCATTTCATTTATGCGCGAAATGCCTTAAAATGGCTTTAAAATGGTTTTGAAGCATGGAGACGATTATCTCGGGATTGCAAGATAACCAAACATTACTTTTAGTGGATTTCTAATTATTTTATTAAATATCATCCCCTCCAAACAGGACAAGCTTGCATCTGTTATAGTTTTGGAGAAAAATGTGATCATTTCATTTATGCGCGAAATGCCTTAAAAATGGCTTTAAAATGGATTTGGAGCATGGAAACGATTATCTTGGGATTGCAAGATAACCAAATAAAACTTTTAATGGATTTCTACTTATTTTATTAAATATCATCTCCACCAAACAGGACAAGCTTGCATGTGTTATAGTTTTGGAGAAAAATGTGATCATTTCATTTATGCGCGAAATGCCTTTGAAATGGCTTTAAAATGGATTTGGAGCATGGAGACGATTATCTCAGGATTGCAATATAAACAAACGAAACTTTTAGTAGGTTTCTACTTATTTTATTAAATATTATCTCCACCAAACAGGACAAGCTTGCATCTGTTATAGTTTTGGAGAAAAATGTGATCATTTCATTTATGCGCGAAATGCCTTAAAAATGGCTTTAAAATGGTTTTGAAGCATGGAGACGATTATCTCGGGATTGCAAGATAACCAAACAAAACTTTTAGTGGATTTCTAATTATTTTATTAAATATCATCCCCTCCAAACAGGACAAGCTTGCATCTGTTATAGTTTTGGAGAAAAATGTGATCATTTCATTTATGCGCACAATGCCTTTGAAATGGCTTTAAAATAGATTTGGAGCATGGAGACGATTATCTCGGGATTGCAAGATAACCAAACAAAACTTTTAGTGGATTTCTACTTATTTTACCAAATATCATCTCCACCAAACAGGACAAGCTTGCATGTGTTATAGTTTTGGAGAAAAATGTGATCATTTCATTTATGCGCAAAATGCCTTTGAAATGGCTTTAAAATGGATTTGGAGCATGGAGACGATTATCTCAGGATGGCAATATAAACAAACGAAACTTTTAGTAGATTTCTACTTATTTTATTAAATATTATCTCCACCAAACAGGACAAGCTTGCATCTGTTATAGTTTTGGAGAAAAATGTGATCATTTCATTTATGCGCGAAATGCCTTAAAAATGGCTTTAAAATGGATTTGGAGCATGGAGACGATTATCTTGGGATTGCAAGATAACCAAACAAAACTTTTAGTGGATTTCTACTTATTTTATTAAATATTATCCCCACCAAACAGGACAAGCTTGCATCTGTTATAGTTTTGGAGAAAAATGTGATCATTTCATTTATGCGCGAAATGCCTTAAAAATGGCTTTAAAAAGGGTTTAGAGCATGGAGACGATTATCTCGGGATTGCAAGATAACCAAACAAAACTTTTAGTGGATTTCTACTTATTTTATGAAATATCATCTCCACCAAACAGGACAAGCTTGCATCTGTTATAGTTTTGGAGAAAAATGTGATCATTTCATTTATGCGCGAAATGCCTTAAAGATGGCTTTAAAATGGATTTGGAGCATGGAGACGACTATCTCGGGATTGCAAGATAACCAAACAAATCTGTTAGTGGATTTCTACTTATTTTATTAAATATCATCTCCACCAAACAGGAGAAGCTTGCATCTGTTATAGTTTTGGAGAAAAATGTGATCATTTCATTTATGCGCGAAATGCCTTTGAAATGGCTTTAAAATGGATTTGGAGCATGGAGACGATTATCTCAGGATTGCAATATAAACAAACGAAACTTTTAGTAGATTTCTACCTATTTTATTAAATATTATCTCCACCAAACAGGACAAGCTTGCATCTGTTATAGTTTTGGAGAAAAATGTGATCATTTCATTTATGCGCGAAATGCCTTAAAAATGGCTTTAAAATGGATTTGGAGCATGGAGACGATTATCTTGGGATTGCAAGATAACCAAACAAAACTTTTAGTGGATTTCTACTTATTTTATTAAATATCATCTCCACCAAACAGGACAAGCTTGCATGTGTTATAGTTTTGGAGAAAAATGTGATCATTTCATTTATGCGCGAAATGCCTTTGAAATGGCTTTAAAATGGATTTGGAGCATGGAGACGATTATCTCAGGATTGCAATATAAACAAACGAAACTTTTAGTAGGTTTCTACTTATTTTATTAAATATTATCTCCACCAAACAGGACAAGCTTGCATCTGTTATAGTTTTGGAGAAAAATGTGATCATTTCATGTATGCGCGAAATGCCTTAAAAATGGCTTTAAAATAGTTTTGAAGCATGGAGACGATTATCTCGGGATTGCAAGATAACCAATCAAAACTTTTAGTGGATTTCTACATATTTTATTAAATATCATCTCTACCAAACAGGACAAGCTTGCATCTGTTTTAGTTTTGAAGAAAAATGTGATCATTTCATTTATGCGCGAAATGCCTTCAAAATGGCTTTTAAGTGGATTTGAAGCATGGAGACGATTATCTCGGGATTGCAAGATAACCAAACAAAACTTTTAGTGGATTTCTACTTATTTTATTAAATATTATCCCCTCCAAACAGGACGAGCTTCCATCTGTTATAGTTTTGGAGAAAAATGTGATCATTTCATTTATGCGCGAAATGCCTTAAAAATGGCTTTAAAATGGATTTGGAGCATGGAGACGATTATCTCGGGATTGCAAGATAACCAAACAAAACTTTTAGTGGATTTCTACTTATTTTATTAAATATTATCCCCACCAAACAGGACAAGCTTGCATCTGTTATAGTTTTGGAGAAAAATGTGATCATTTCATTTATGCGCACAATGCCTTTGAAATGGCTTTAAAATAGATTTGGAGCATGGAGACGATTATCTCGGGATTGCAAGATAACCAAACAAAACTTTTAGTGGATTTCTACTTATTTTACCAAATATCATCTCCACCAAACAGGACAAGCTTGCATGTGTTATAGTTTTGGAGAAAAATGTGATCATTTCATTTATGCGCAAAATGCCTTTGAAATGGCTTTAAAATGGATTTGGAGCATGGAGACGATTATCTTGGGATTGCAAGATAACCAAACAAAACTTTTAGTGGATTTCTACTTATTTTATTAAATATCATCTCCACCAAACAGGACAAGCTTGCATGTGTTATAGTTTTGGAGAAAAATGTGATAATTTCATTTATGCGTGAAATGCCTTTGAAATGGCTTTAAAATGGATTTGGAGCATGGAGACGATTATCTCAGGATTGCAATATAAACAAACAAAACTTTTAGTAGGTTTCTACTTATTTTATTAAATATTATCTCCACCAAACAGGACAAGCTTGCATCTGTTATAGTTCTGGAGAAAAATGTGATCATTTCATTTATGCGTGAAATGCCCTTAGGACTCTTAGAAGAGTTAATGCTCTGAGACCATGGGGGCGCTTAGCCCCCTCTCTTCGTCACTGAGGATGATTTCATTTTTCAGGGATTAGAGAGGGTGGTCCTTGTGGTGGACTGCAGGTATGGAGAGCTGTTGTCATCGTATTAGATAGATAAGAATGATTATATGTATTGTAGAAATGTCTCCTATCATGTTCCCTAATTTTTTATTATGTCCACATCCTGGTCCCCATCTTGGACATCATAACAAACGTGCACTTTTTTGTTTAATTTACACATTGGACCATAGGAAAAATGACACTACAGCTACAGAGGTGACCGTCTGATAGCCCAGCTCGACTATCCATCTCTACTGAAGACATTTCTACAATACATATAATCATTCTTATCTATCTAATACGATCACAACAGCTCTCCATACCTGCAGTCCACCACAAGGACCACTCTCTCTAATCCCTGAAAAATGAAATCATCCTCAGTGACGAAGAGAGGGGGCTAAGCGCCCTCCATGGTCTCAGAGCATTGACTCTTCTAAGAGTCCTAAGATTCCTGCTCACTCTGATGGGGTGCAGCTGTGGGACCCTATTTTCAGAGATGATGTCCTCCACCCAACTCTCAAAAAGCTGAAAGGGTCTTCAGTAGAGATGGATAGTCGAGCTGGGCTATCAGACGGTCACCTCTGTAGCTGTAGTGTCATTTTTCCTATGGTCCAATTTGTAAATTAAACAAAAAAGTGCACGTTTGTTATGATTTCCAAGATGGGGACCAGGATGTGGACATAATAAAAAAATAGGGAACATGATAGGAGACATTTCTACAATACATATAATCATTCTTATCTATCTAATACGATGACAACAGCTCTCCATACCTGCAGTCTACCACAAGGACCACCCTTTCTATTCCCTACAAAGTGAAATCATCCTCAGTGACGAGGAGAGGGGGCTAAGCGCCCCCCATGGTCTCAGAGCATTGACTCTTCTAAGAGTCCTAAGAGTCCTGCTCACACTGATGGGGTGCAGCTGTGGGACCCTATTTTCAGAGATGATGTTCTCCACCCAACTCTCAAAAAGCTGAAAGGGTCTTCAGTAGAGATGGATAGTCGAGCTGGGCTATCAGACGGTCACCTCTGTAGCTGTAGTGTCATTTTTCCTATGGTCCAATGTGTAAATTAAACAAAAAAGTGCACGTTTGTTATGATGTCCAAGATGGGGACCAGGATGTGGACATAATAAAAAATTAGGGAACATGATAGGAGACATTTCTACAATACATATAATCATTCTTATCTATTTAATACGATGACAACAGCTCTCCATACCTGCAGTCCACTACAAGGACCACCCTCTCTATTCCCTGAAAAATGAAATCATCCTCAGTGACGAAGAGAGGGGGCTAAGCGCCCCCCATGGTCTCAGAGCATTGACTCTTCTAAGAGTCCTAAGAGTCCTGCTCACACTGATGGGGTGCAGCTGTGGGACCCTATTTTCAGAGATGATGTCCTCCACCCAACTCTCAAAAAGCTGAAAGGGTCTTCAGTAGAGATGGATAGTCGAGCTGGGCTATCAGACGGTCACCTCTGTAGCTGTAGTGTCATTTTTCCTATGGTGCAATGTGTAAATTAAACAAAAAAGTGCACGTTTGTTATGATGTCCAAGATGGGGACCAGGATGTGGACATAATAAAAAATTAGGGAACATGATAGGAGACATTTCTACAATACATATAATCATTCTTATCTATCTAATACGATGATAACAGCTCTCCATATCTGCAGTCCACCACAAGGACCACCCTCTCTAATCCCTGAAAAATGAAATCATCCTCAGTGATGAAGAGAGGGGGCTAAGTGCCCCCAATGGTCTCCAAGCATTGACTCTTCTAAGAGTCCTAAGAGTCCTGCTCACACTGATGGGGTGCAGCTGTGGGACCCTATTTTCAGAGATGATGTCCTCCACCCAACTCTCAAAAAGCTGAAAGGGTCTAAGAGTCCTAAGAGTCCTGCTCACACTGATGGGGTGCAGCTGTGGGACCCTATTTTCAGAGATGATGTCCTCCACTCAACTCTCAAAAAGCTGAAAGGGTCTTCAGTAGAGATGGATAGTCGAGCTGGGCTATCAGACGGTCACCTCTGTAGCTGTAGTTTCATTTTCCCTATGGTCCAATGTGTAAATTAAACAAAAAAGTGCACGTTTGTTATGATGTCCAAGATGGGGACCAGGATGTGGACATAATAAAAAATTAGGGAACATGATAGGAGACATTTCTACAATACATATAATCATTCTTATCTATCTAATACGATGACAACAGCTCTCCATACCTGCAGTCCACCACAAGGACCACCCTCTCTAATCCCTGAAAAATGAAATCATCCTCAGTGATGAAGAGAGGGGGCTAAGTGCCCCCAATGGTCTCAGAGCATTGAATCTTCTAAGAGTCCTAAGAGTCCTGCTCACACTGATGGGGTGCAGCTGTGGGACCCTATTTTCAGAGATGATGTCCTCCACCCAACTCTCAAAAAGCTGAAAGGGTCTTCAGTAGAGATGGATAGTCGAGCTGGGCTATCAGACGGTCACCTCTGTAGCTGTAGTGTCATTTTTCCTATGGTCCAATGTGTAAATTAAACAAAAAAGTGCACGTTTGTTATGATGTCCAAGATGGGGACCAGGATGTGGACATAATAAAAAATTAGGGAACATGATAGGAGACATTTCTACAATACATATAATCATTCTTATCTATCTAATACGATGACAACAGCTCTCCATACCTGCAGTCCACCACAAGGACCACCCTCTCTAATCCCTGAAAAATGAAATCATCCTCAGTGACGAAGAGAGGGGGCTAAGCGCCCCCATGGTCTCAGAGCATTAACTCTTCTAAGAGTCCTAAGAGTCCTGCTCACACTGATGGGGTGCAGCTGTGGGACCCTATTTTCAGAGATGATGTTCTCCACCCAACTCTGAAAAAGCTGAAAGGGTCTTCAGTAGAGATGGATAGTCGAGCTGGGCTATCAGACGGTCACCTCTGTAGCTGTAGTGTCATTTTTCCTATGGTCCAATGTGTAAATTAAACAAAAAAGTGCACGTTTGTTATGATGTCCAAGATGGGGACCAGGATGTGGACATAATAAAAAATTAGGGAACATGATAGGAGACATTTCTACAATACATATAATCATTCTTATCTATCTAATACGATGACAACAGCTCTCCATACCTGCAGTCCACCACAAGGACCACCCTCTCTAATCCCTGAAAAATGAAATCATCCTCAGGGACGAAGAGAGGGGGCTAAGCGCCCCCCATGGTTTTAGAGCATTGACTCTTCTAAGAGTCCTAAGAGTCCTGCTCACACTGATGGGGTGCAGCTGTGGGACCCTATTTTCAGAGATGATGTCCTCCACCCAACTCTCAAAAAGCTGAAAGGGTCTTCAGTAGAGATGGATAGTCGAGCTGGGCTATCAGACGGTCACCTCTGTAGCTGTAGTGTCATTTTTCCTATGGTCCAATGTGTAAATTAAACAAAAAAGTGCACGTTTGTTATGATGTCCAAGATGGGGACCAGGATGTGGACATAATAAAAAATTAGGGAACATGATAGGAGACATTTCTACAATACACATAATCATTCTTATCTATCTAATACGATGACAACAGCTTTCCATACCTGCAGTCCACCAAAAGGACCACCCTCTCTAATCCCTGAAAAATGAAATCATCCTCAGGGACGAAGAGAGGGGGCTAAGCGCCCCCCATGGTTTTAGAGCATTGACTCTTCTAAGAGTCCTAAGAGTCCTGCTTACACTGATGGGGTGCAGCTGTGGGACCCTATTTTAAGAGATGATGTCCTCCACTCAACTCTCAAAAAGCTGAAAGGGTCTTCAGTAGAGATGGATAGTCGAGCTGGGCTATCAGACGGTCACCTCTGTAGCTGTAGTGTCATTTTTCCTATGGTCCAATGTGTAAATTAAACAAAAAAGTGCACGTTTGTTATGATGTCCAAGATGGGGACCAGGATGTGGACATAATAAAAAATTAGGGAACATGATAGGAGACATTTCTACAATACATATAATCATTCTTATCTATCTAATACGATGACAACAGCTCTCCATACCTGCAGTCCACCACAAGGACCACTCTCTCTAATCCCTGAAAAATGAAGTCATCCTCAGTGACGAAGAGAGGGGGCTAAGCGCCCCCCATGGTCTCAAAACATTGACTCTTCTAAGAGTCCTAAGAGTCCTGCTCACACTGATGGGGTGCAGCTGTGGGACCCTATTTTCAGAGATGATGTCCTCCACCCAACTCTCAAAAAGCTGAAAGGGTCTTCAGTAGAGATGGATAGTCGAGCTGGGCTACCAGACGGTCACCTCTGTAGCTGTAGTGTCATTTTTCCTATGGTCCAATGTGTAAATTAAACAAAAAAGTGCACGTTTGTTATGATTTCCAAGATGGGGACCAGGATGTGGACATAATAAAAAAATAGGGAACATGATAGGAGACATTTCTACAATACATATAATCATTCTTATCTATCTAATACGATGACAACAGCTCTCCATACCTGCAGTCCACCACAAGGACCACCCTCTCTATTCCCTGAAAAGTGAAATCATACTCAGTGACGAAGAGAGGGGGCTAAGCGCCCCCCATGGTCTCAAAACATTGACTCTTCTAAGAGTCCTAAGAGTCCTGCTCACACTGATGGGGTGCAGCTGTGGGACCCTATTTTCAGAGATGATGTCCTCCACCCAACTCTCAAAAAGCTGAAAGGGTCTTCAGTAGAGATGGATAGTCGAGCTGGGCTATCAGACGGTCACCTCTGTAGCTGTAGTGTCATTTTTCCTATGGTCCAATGTGTAAATTAAACAAAAAAGTGCACGTTTGTTATGATGTCCAAGATGGGGACCAGGATGTGGACATAATAAAAAATTAGGGAACATGATAGGAGACATTTCTACAATACATATAATCATTCTTATCTATCTAATACGATGACAACAGCTCTCCATACCTGCAGTCCACCACAAGGACCACCCTCTCTAATCCCTGAAAAATGAAATCATCCTCAGTGACGAAGAGAGGGGGCCAAGCGACCCCCCATGGTACCAGAGCATTGACTCTTCTAAGAGTCCTAAGAGTCCTGCTCACACTGATGGGGTGAAGCTGTGGGACCCTATTTTCAGAGATGATGTCCTCCACCCAACTCTCAAAAAGCTGAAAGGGTCTTCAGTAGAGATGGATAGTCGAGCTGGGCTATCAGACGGTCACCTCTGTAGCTGTAGTGTCATTTTTCCTATGGTCCAATGTGTAAATTAAACAAAAAAGTGCACGTTTGTTATGATGTCCAAGATGGGGACCAGGATGTGGACATAATAAAAAATTAGGGAACATGATAGGAGACATTTCTACAATACATATAATCATTCTTATCTATCTAATACGATGATAACAGCTCTCCATACCTGCAGTCCACCACAAGGACCACCCTCTCTAATCCCTGAAAAATGAAATCATCCTCAGTGACGAAGAGAGGGGGCTCAGTGCCCCCAATGGTCTCAGAGCATTGACTCTTCTAAGAGTCCTAAGAGTCCTGCTCACACTGATGGGGTGCAGCTGTGGGACCCTATTTTCAGAGATGATGTCCTCCACCCAACTCTCAAAATGCTGAAAGGGTCTTCAGTAGAGATGGATAGTCGAGCTGGGCTATCAGACGGTCACCTCTGTAGCTGTAGTGTCATTTTTCCTATGGTCCAATGTGTAAATTAAACAAAAAAGTGCACGTTTGTTATGATGTCCAAGATGGGGACCAGGATGTGGACATAATAAAAAATTAGGGAACATGATAGGAGACATTTCTACAATACATATAATCATTCTTATCTATCTAATACGATGACAACAGCTCTCCATACCTGCAGTCCACCACAAGGACAACCCTCTCTAATCCATGAAAAATGAAATCATCCTCAGTGACGAAGAGAGGGGGCTAAGCGCCCCCATGGTCTCAGAGCATTAACTCTTCTAAGAGTCCTAAGAGTCCTGCTCACACTGATGGGGTGCAGCTGTGGGACCCTATTTTCAGAGATGATGTCCTCCACCCAACTCTCAAAAAGCTGAAAGGGTCTTCAGTAGAGATGGATAGTCGAGCTGGGCTATCAGACGGTCACCTCTGTAGCTGTAGTGTCATTTTTCCTATGGTCCAATGTGTAAATTAAACAAAAAAGTGCACGTTTGTTATGATGTCCAAGATGGGGACCAGGATGTGGACATAATAAAAAATTAGGGAACATGATAGGAGACATTTCTACAATACATATAATCATTCTTATCTATCTAATACGATGACAACAGCTCTCCATACCTGCAGTCCACCACAAGGACCACCCTCTCTAATCCCTGAAAAATGAAATCATCCTCAGTGACGAAGAGAGGGGGCCAAGCGCCCCCCATGGTACCAGAGCATTGACTCTTCTAAGAGTCCTAAGAGTCCTGCTCACACTGATGGGGTGAAGCTGTGGGACCCTATTTTCAGAGATGATGTCCTCCACCCAACTCTCAAAAAGCTGAAAGGGTCTTCAGTAGAGATGGATAGTCGAGCTGGGCTATCAGACGGTCACCTCTGTAGCTGTAGTGTCATTTTTCCTATGGTCCAATGTGTAAATTAAACAAAAAAGTGCACGTTTGTTATGATGTTCAAGATGGGGACCAGGATGTGGACATAATAAAAAATTAGGGAACATGATAGGAGACATTTCTACAATACATATAATCATTCTTATCTATCTAATACGATCACAACAGCTCTCCATACCTGCAGTCCACCACAAGGACCACTCTCTCTAATCCCTGAAAAATGAAATCATCCTCAGTGACGAAGAGAGGGGGCTAAGCACCCCCCATGGTCTCAGAGCATTGACTCTTCTAAGAGTCCTAAGATTCCTGCTCACACTGATGGGGTGCAGCTGTGGGACCCTATTTTCAGAGATGATGTCCTCCACCCAACTCTCAAAAAGCTGAAAGGGTCTTCAGTAGAGATGGATAGTCGAGCTGGGCTATCAGACGGTCACCTCTGTAGCTGTAGTGTCATTTTTCCTATTGTCCAATTTGTAAATTAAACAAAAAAGTGCACGTTTGTTATGATTTCCAAGATGGGGACCAGGATGTGGACATAATAAAAAAATAGGGAACATGATAGGAGACATTTCTACAATACATATAATCATTCTTATCTATCTAATACGATGACAACAGCTCTCCATACCTGCAGTCCACCACAAGGACCACCCTCTCTATTCCCTGAAAAGTGAAATCATCCTCAGTGACGAGGAGACGGGGCTAAGCGCCCCCCATGGTCTCAGAGCATTGACTCTTCTAAGAGTCCTAAGAGTCCTGCTCACACTGATGGGGTGCAGCTGTGGGACCCTATTTTCAGAGATGATGTTCTCCACCCAACTCTCAAAAAGCTGAAAGGGTCTTCAGTAGAGATGGATAGTCGAGCTGGGCTATCAGACGGTCACCTCTGTAGCTGTAGTGTCATTTTTCCTATGGTCCAATGTGTAAATTAAACAAAAAAGTGCACGTTTGTTATGATGTCCAAGATGGGGACCAGGATGTGGACATAATAAAAAATTAGGGAACATGATAGGAGACATTTCTACAATACATATAATCATTCTTATCTATTTAATACGATGACAACAGCTCTCCATACCTGCAGTCCACCACAAGGACCACCCTCTCTAATCCCTGAAAAATGAAATCATCCTCAGTGACGAAGAGAGGGGGCTAAGCGCCCCCCATGGTCTCAGAGCATTGACTCTTCTAAGACATCTGTTATAGTTTTGGAGAAAAATGTGTTCATTTCATGTATGCGCGAAATGCCTTAAAAATGGCATTAAAATGGATTTGGAGCATGGAGACGATTATCTCGGGATTGCAAGATAACCAAACAAAACTTTTAGTGGATTTCTACTTATTTTATTAAATATCATCTCCACCAAACAGGACAAGCTTGCATCTGTTATAGTTTTAAAGAAAAATGTGTTCATTTCATTTATGCGCGAAATGCCTTAGAAATGGGTTTTAAGAGCTTTTGAAGCATGGAGACGATTATCTCGAGATTGCAAGATAACCAAACAAAACTTTTAGTGGATTTCTACTTATTTTATTAAATATCATCTCCACCAAACAGGACAAGCTTGCATCTGTTATAGTTTTGGAGAAAAATGTGTTCATTTCATGTATGCGCGAAATGCCTTAAAAATGGCTTTAAAATGGATTTGGAGCATGGAGACGATTATCTCGGGATTGCAAGATAACCAAACAAAACTTTTAGTGGATTTCTACTTATTTTATTAAATATCATCTCCACCAAACAGGACAAGCTTGCATGTGTTATAGTTTTGGAGATAAATGTGTTCATTTCATGTATGCGCAAAATGCCTTTGAAATGGCTTTAAAATGGATTTGAAGCATGGAGACGATTATCTCAGGATGGCAATATAAACAAACGAAACTTTTAGTAGATTTCTACTTATTTTATTAAATATTATCTCCACCAAACAGGACAAGCTTGCATCTGTTATAGTTTTGGAGGAAAATGTGTTCATTTCATGTATGCGCGAAATGCCTTAAAAATGGCTTTAAAATGGATTTGGAGCATGGAGACGATTATCTCGGGATTGCAAGATAACCAAACAAAACTTTTAGTGGATTTCTACTTATTTTATTAAATATCATCTCCACCAAACAGGACAAGCTTGCATCTGTTATAGTTTTGGAGAAAAATGTGTTCATTTCATGTATGCGCGAAATGCCTTAAAAATGGCTTTAAAATGGCTTTGGAGCATGGAGACGATTATCTCGGGATTGCAAGATAACCAAACAAAACTTTTAGTGGATTTCTACTTATTTTATTAAATATCATCTCCACCAAACAGGACAAGCTTGCATGTGTTATAGTTTTGGAGAAAAATGTGTTCATTTCATGTATGCGCAAAATGCCTTTGAAATGGCTTTAAAATGGATTTGGAGCATGGAGACGATTATCTCAGGATGGGAATATAAACAAACGAAGCTTTTAGTAGATTTCTACTTATTTTATTAAATATTATCTCCACCAAACAGGACAAGCTTGCATCTGTTATAGTTTTGGAGAAAAATGTGTTCATTTCATGTATGCGCGAAATGCCTTAAAAATGGCTTTAAAATTGATTTGGAGCATGGAGACGATTATCTCGGGATTGCAAGATAACCAAACAAAACTTTTAGTGGATTTCTACTTATTTTATTAAATATCATCTCCACCAAACAGGACAAGCTTGCATCTGTTATAGTTTTGGAGAAAAATGTGTTCATTTCATGTATGCGCGAAATGCCTTAAAAAATGGCTTTAAAATGGATTTGGAGCATGGAGACGATTATCTCGGGATTGCAAGATAACCAAACAAAACTTTTAATGGATTTCTACTTATTTTATTAAATATCATCTCCACCAAACAGGACAAGCTTGCATCTGTTATAGTTTTGGAGAAAAATGTGTTCATTTCATGTATGCGCAAAATGCCTTTGAAATGGCTTTAAAATGGATTTGGAGCATGGAGACGATTATCTCAGGATGGCAATATAAACAAACGAAACTTTTAGTAGATTTCTACTTATTTTATTAAATATTATCTCCACCAAACAGGACAAGCTTGCATCTGTTATAGTTTTGGAGAAAAATGTGTTCATTTCATGTATGCGCGAAATGCCTTAAAAATGGCTTTAAAATGGATTTGGAGCATGGAGACGATTATCTCGGGATTGTAAGATAACCAAACAAAACTTTTAGTGGATTTCTACTTATTTTATTAAATATCATCTCCACCAAACAGGACAAGCTTGCATCTGTTATAGTTTTAAAGAAAAATGTGTTCATTTCATTTATGCGCGAAATGCCTTAGAAATGGGTTTTAAGAGCATTTGAAGCATGGAGACGATTATCTCAAGATTGCAAGATAACCAAACAAAACTTTTAGTGGATTTCTAGTTATTTTATTAAATATCATCTCCACCAAACAGGACAAGCTTGCATCTGTTATAGTTTTGGAGAAAAATGTGTTCATTTCATGTATGCGCGAAATGCCTTAAAAATGGCTTTAAAATGGATTTGGAGCATGGAGACGATTATCTCGGGATTGCAAGATAACCAAACAAAACTTTTAGTGGATTTCTACTTATTTTATTAAATATCATCTCCACCAAACAGGACAAGCTTGCATCTGTTATAGTTTTGGAGAAAAATGTGTTCATTTCATTTATGCGCGAAATGCCTTAGAAATGGGTTTTAATAGCATTTGAAGCATGGAGACGATTATAAACAAACGAAACCTTTAGTAGATTTCTACTTATTTTATTAAATATTATCTCCACCAAACAGGACAAGCTTGCATCTGTTATAGTTTTGGAGAAAAATGTGTTCATTTCATGTATGCGCGAAATGCCTTAAAAATGGCTTTAAAATGGATTTGGAGCATGGAGACGATTATCTCGGGATTGCAAGATAACCAAACAAAACTTTTAGTGGATTTCTACTTATTTTATTAAATATCATCTCCACCAAACAGGACAAGCTTGCATCTGTTATAGTTTTGGAGAAAAATGTGTTCATTTCATGTATGCGCGAAATGCCTTAAAAATGGCTTTAAAATGGATTTGGAGCATGGAGACGATTATCTCGGGATTGCAAGATAACCAAACAAAACTTTTAGTGGATTTCTACTTATTTTATTAAATATCATCTCCACCAAACAGGACAAGCTTGCATCTGTTATAGTTTTGGAGAAAAATGTGTTCATTTCATGTATGCGCAAAATGCCTTTGAAATGGCTTTAAAATGGATTTGGAGCATGGAGACGATTATCTCAGGATGGCAATATAAACAAACGAAACTTTTAGTAGATTTCTACTTATTTTATTAAATATTATCTCCACCAAACAGGACAAGCTTGCATCTGTTATAGTTTTGGAGAAAAATGTGTTCATTTCATGTATGCGCGAAATTCCTTAAAAATGGCTTTAAAATGGATTTGGAGCATGGAGACGATTATCTCGGGATTGCAAGATAACCAAACAAAACTTTTAGTGGATTTCTACTTATTTTATTAAATATCATCTCCACCAAACAGGACAAGCTTGCATCTGTTATAGTTTTAAAGAAAAATGTGTTCATTTCATTTATGCGCGAAATGCCTTAGAAATGGGTTTTAAGAGCATTTGAAGCATGGAGACGATTATCTCGAGATTGCAAGATAACCAAACAAAACTTTTAGTGGATTTCTACTTATTTTATTAAATATCATCTCCACCAAACAGGACAAGCTTGCATCTGTTATAGTTTTGGAGAAAAATGTGTTCATTTCATGTATGCGCGAAATGCCTTAAAAATGGCTTTAAAATGGATTTGGAGCATGGAGACGATTATCTCGGGATTGCAAGATAACCAAACAAAACTTTTAGTGGATTTCTACTTATTTTATTAAATATCATCTCCACCAAACAGGACAAGCTTGCATCTGTTATAGTTTTGGAGAAAAATGTGTTCATTTCATTTATGCGCGAAATGCCTTAGAAATGGGTTTTAATAGCATTTGAAGCATGGAGACGATTATCTCGAGATTGCAAGATAACCAAACAAAACTTTTAGTGGATTTCTACTTATTTTATTAAATATCATCTTCACCAAACAGGACAAGCTTGCATGTGTTATAGTTTTGGAGAAAAATGTGTTCATTTCATGTATGCGCAAAATGCCTTTGAAATGGCTTTAAAATGGATTTGGAGCATGGAGACGATTATCTCAGGATGGCAATATAAACAAACGAAACTTTTAGTAGATTTCTACTTATTTTATTAAATATTATCTCCACCAAACAGGACAAGCTTGCATCTGTTATAGTTTTGGAGAAAAATGTGTTCATTTCATGTATGCGCGAAATGCCTTAAAAATGGCTTTAAAATGGATTTGGAGCATGGAGACGATTATCTCGGGATTGCAAGATAACCAAACAAAACTTTTAGTGGATTTCTACTTATTTTATTAAATATCATCTCCACCAAACAGGACAAGCTTGCATCTGTTATAGTTTTGGAGAAAAATGTGTTCATTTCATGTATGCGCGAAATGCCTTAAAAATGGCTTTAAAATGGATTTGGAGCATGGAGACGATTATCTCGGGATTGCAAGATAACCAAACAAAACTTTTAGTGGATTTCTACTTATTTTATTAAATATCATCTCCACCAAACAGGACAAGCTTGCATCTGTTATAGTTTTGGAGAAAAATGTGTTCATTTCATGTATGCGCAAAATGCCTTTGAAATGGCTTTAAAATGGATTTGGAGCATGGAGACGATTATCTCAGGATGGCAATATAAACAAACGAAACTTTTAGTAGATTTCTACTTATTTTATTAAATATTATCTCCACCAAACAGGACAAGCTTGCATCTGTTATAGTTTTGGAGAAAAATGTGTTCATTTCATGTATGCGCGAAATGCCTTAAAAATGGCTTTAAAATGGATTTGGAGCATGGAGACGATTATCTCGGGATTGCAAGATAACCAAACAAAACTTTTAGTGGATTTCTACTTATTTTATTAAATATCATCTCCACCAAACAGGACAAGCTTGCAACTGTTATAGTTTTAAAGAAAAATGTGTTCATTTCTTTTATGCGCGAAATGCCTTAGAAATGGGTTTTAAGAGCATTTGAAGCATGGAGACGATTATCTCGAGATTGCAAGATAACCAAACAAAACTTTTAGTGGATTTCTACTTATTTTATTAAATATCATCTCCACCAAACAGGACAAGCTTGCATCTGTTATAGTTTTGGAGAAAAATGTGTTCATTTCATGTATGCGCAAAATGCCTTTGAAATGGCTTTAAAATGGATTTGGAGCATGGAGACGATTATCTCAGGATGGCAATATAAACAAACGAAACTTTTAGTAGATTTCTACTTATTTTATTAAATATTATCTCCACCAAACAGGACAAGCTTGCATCTGTTATAGTTTTGGAGAAAAATGTGTTCATTTCATGTATGCGCGAAATGCCTTAAAAATGGCTTTAAAATGGATTTGGAGCATGGAGACGATTATCTCGGGATTGCAAGATAACCAAACAAAACTTTTAGTGGATTTCTACTTATTTTATTAAATATCATCTCCACCAAACAGGACAAGCTTGCATCTGTTATAGTTTTAAAGAAAAATGTGTTCATTTCATTTATGCGCGAAATGCCTTAGAAATGGGTTTTAAGAGCATTTGAAGCATGGAGACGATTATCTCGAGATTGCAAGATAACCAAACAAAACTTTTAGTGGATTTCTACTTATTTTATTAAATATCATCTCCACCAAACAGGACAAGCTTGCATCTGTTATAGTTTTGGAGAAAAATGTGTTCATTTCATGTATGCGCGAAATGCCTTAAAAATGGCTTTAAAATGGATTTGGAGCATGGAGACGATTATCTCGGGATTGCAAGATAACCAAACAAAACTTTTAGTGGATTTCTACTTATTTTATTAAATATCATCTCCACCAAACAGGACAAGCTTGCATCTGTTATAGTTTTGGAGAAAAATGTGTTCATTTCATGTATGCGCGAAATGCCTTAAAAATGGCTTTAAAATGGATTTGGAGCATGGAGACGATTATCTCGGGATTGCAAGATAACCAAACAAAACTTTTAGTGGATTTCTACTTATTTTATTAAATATCATCTCCACCAAACAGGACAAGCTTGCATGTGTTATAGTTTTGGAGAAAAATGTGTTCATTTCATGTATGCGCAAAATGCCTTTGAAATGGCTTTAAAATGGATTTGGAGCATGGAGACGATTATCTCAGGATGGCAATATAAACAAACGAAACTTTTAGTAGATTTCTACTTATTTTATTAAATATTATCTCCACCAAACAGGACAAGCTTGCATCTGTTATAGTTTTGGAGAAAAATGTGTTCATTTCATGTATGCGCGAAATGCCTTAAAAATGGCTTTAAAATGGATTTGGAGCATGGAGACGATTATCTCGGGATTGCAAGATAACCAAACAAAACTTTTAGTGGATTTCTACTTATTTTATTAAATATCATCTCCACCAAACAGGCATCTGTTATAGTTTTAAAGAAAAATGTGTTCATTTCATTTATGCGCGAAATGCCTTAGAAATGGGTTTTAATAGCATTTGAAGCATGGAGACGATTATCTCGAGATTGCAAGATAACCAAACAAAACTTTTAGTGGATTTCTACTTATTTTATTAAATATCATCTCCACCAAACAGGACAAGCTTGCATCTGTTATAGTTTTGGAGAAAAATGTGTTCATTTCATGTATGCGCAAAATGCCTTTGAAATGGCTTTAAAATGGATTTGGAGCATGGAGACGATTATCTCAGGATGGCAATATAAACAAAGGAAACTTTTAGTAGATTTCTACTTATTTTATTAAATATTATCTCCACCAAACAGGACAAGCTTGCATCTGTTATAGTTTTGGAGAAAAATGTGTTCATTTCATGTATGCGCGAAATGCCTTAAAAATGGCTTTAAAATGGATTTGGAGCATGGAGACGATTATCTCGGGATTGCAAGATAACCAAACAAAACTTTTAGTGGATTTCTACTTATTTTATTAAATATCATCTCCACCAAACAGGACAAGCTTGCATCTGTTATAGTTTTGGAGAAAAATGTGTTCATTTCATGTATGCGCGAAATGCCTTAAAAATGGCTTTAAAATGGATTTGGAGCATGGAGACGATTATCTCGGGATTGCAAGATAACCAAACAAAACTTTTAGTGGATTTCTACTTATTTTATTAAATATCATCTCCACCAAACAGGACAAGCTTGCATCTGTTATAGTTTTGGAGAAAAATGTGTTCATTTCATGTATGCGCGAAATGCCTTAAAAATGGCTTTAAAATGGATTTGGAGCATGGAGACGATTATCTCGGGATTGCAAGATAACCAAACAAAACTTTTAGTGGATTTCTACTTATTTTATTAAATATCATCTCCACCAAACAGGACAAGCTTGCATGTGTTATAGTTTTGGAGAAAAATGTGTTCATTTCATGTATGCGCAAAATGCCTTTGAAATGGCTTTAAAATGGATTTGGAGCATGGAGACGATTATCTCAGGATGGCAATATAAACAAACGAAACTTTTAGTAGATTTCTACTTATTTTATTAAATATTATCTCCACCAAACAGGACAAGCTTGCATCTGTTATAGTTTTGGAGAAAAATGTGTTCATTTCATGTATGCGCGAAATGCCTTAAAAATGGCTTTAAAATGGATTTGGAGCATGGAGACGATTATCTCGGGATTGCAAGATAACCAAACAAAACTTTTAGTGGATTTCTACTTATTTTATTAAATATCATCTCCACCAAACAGGCATCTGTTATAGTTTTAAAGAAAAATGTGTTCATTTCATTTATGCGCGAAATGCCTTAGAAATGGGTTTTAATAGCATTTGAAGCATGGAGACGATTATCTCGAGATTGCAAGATAACCAAACAAAACTTTTAGTGGATTTCTACTTATTTTATTAAATATCATCTCCACCAAACAGGACAAGCTTGCATCTGTTATAGTTTTGGAGAAAAATGTGTTCATTTCATGTATGCGCAAAATGCCTTTGAAATGGCTTTAAAATGGATTTGGAGCATGGAGACGATTATCTCAGGATGGCAATATAAACAAAGGAAACTTTTAGTAGATTTCTACTTATTTTATTAAATATTATCTCCACCAAACAGGACAAGCTTGCATCTGTTATAGTTTTGGAGAAAAATGTGTTCATTTCATGTATGCGCGAAATGCCTTAAAAATGGCTTTAAAATGGATTTGGAGCATGGAGACGATTATCTCGGGATTGCAAGATAACCAAACAAAACTTTTAGTGGATTTCTACTTATTTTATTAAATATCATCTCCACCAAACAGGACAAGCTTGCATCTGTTATAGTTTTAAAGAAAAATGTGTTCATTTCATTTATGCGCGAAATGCCTTAGAAATGGGTTTTAAGAGCATTTGAAGCATGGAGACGATTATCTCGAGATTGGAAGATAACCAAACAAAACTTTTAGTGGATTTCTACTTATTTTATTAAATATCATCTCCACCAAACAGGACAAGCTTGCATGTGTTATAGTTTTGGAGAAAAATGTGATCATTTCATTTATGCGCGAAATGCCTTAAAGACGGCTTTAAAATGGATTTGGAGCATGGAGACGATTATCTCGGGATTGCAAAATAACCAAACAAATCTTTTAGTGGATTTCTACTTATTTTATTAAATATTATCTCCACCAAACAGGAGAAGCTTGCATCAGTTATAGCTTTGGAGAAAAAGTGATCATTTCATTTATGCGCAAAATGCCTTTGAAATGGCTTTAAAATGGATTTGGAGCATGGAGACAATTATCTTAGGATTGCAATATAAACAAACGAAACTTTTAGTAGGTTTCTACTTATTTTATTAAATATTATCCCCTCCAAACAGGACGAGCTTCCATCTGTTATAGTTTTGGAGAAAAATGTGTTCATTTCATGTATGCGCAAAATGCCTTTGAAATGGCTTTAAAATGGATTTGGAGCATGGAGACGATTATCTCAGGATGGCAATATAAACAAACGAAACCTTTAGTAGATTTCTACTTATTTTATTAAATATTATCTCCACCAAACAGGACAAGCTTGCATCTGTTATAGTTTTGGAGAAAAATGTGTTTATTTCATGTATGCGCGAAATGCCTTAAAAATGGCTTTAAAATGGATTTGGAGCATGGAGACGATTATCTCGGGATTGCAAGATAACCAAACAAAACTTTTAGTGGATTTCTACTTATTTTAATAAATATCATCTCCACCAAACAGAACAAGCTTGCATGTGTTATAGTTTTAAAGAAAAATGTGTTCATTTCATTTATGCGCGAAATGCCTTAGAAATGGGTTTTAAGAGCATTTGAAGCATGGAGACGATTATCTCGAGATTGCAAGATAACCAAACAAAACTTTTAGTGGATTTCTACTTATTTTATTAAATATCATCTCCACCAAACAGGACAAGCTTGCATCTGTTATAGTTTTGGAGAAAAATGTGTTCATTTCATGTATGCGCGAAATGCCTTAAAAATGGCTTTAAAATGGATTTGGAGCATGGAGACGATTATCTCGGGATTGCAAGATAACCAAACAAAACTTTTAGTGGATTTCTACTTATTTTATTAAATATCATCTCCACCAAACAGGACAAGCTTGCATCTGTTATAGTTTTGGAGAAAAATGTGTTCATTTCATTTATGCGCGAAATGCCTTAGAAATGGGTTTTAAGAGCATTTGAAGCATGGAGACGATTATCTCGAGATTGCAAGATAACCAAACAAAACTTTTAGTGGATTTCTACTTATTTTATTAAATATCATCTCCACCAAACAGGACAAGCTTGCATCTGTTATAGTTTTGGAGAAAAATGTGTTCATTTCATGTATGCGCGAAATGCCTTAAAAATGGCTTTAAAATGGATTTGGAGCATGGAGACGATTATCTCGGGATTGCAAGATAACCAAACAAAACTTTTAGTGGATTTCTACTTATTTTATTAAATATCATCTCCACCAAACAGGACAAGCTTGTATGTGTTATAGTTTTGGAGAAAAATGTGTTCATTTCATGTATGCGCAAAATGCCTTTGAAATGGCTTTAAAATGGATTTGGAGCATGGAGACGATTATCTCAGGATGGCAATATAAACAAACGAAACTTTTAGTAGATTTCTACTTATTTTATTAAATATTATCTCCACCAAACAGGACAAGCTTGCATCTGTTATAGTTTTGGAGAAAAATGTGTTCATTTCATGTATGCGCGAAATGCCTTAAAAATGGCTTTAAAATGGATTTGGAGCATGGAGACGATTATCTCGGGATTGCAAGATAACCAAACAAAACTTTTAGTGGATTTCTACTTATTTTATTAAATATCATCTCCACCAAACAGGACAAGCTTGCATCTGTTATAGTTTTGGAGAAAAATGTGTTCATTTCATGTATGCGCGAAATGCCTTAAAAATGGCTTTAAAATGGATTTGGAGCATGGAGACGATTATCTCGGGATTGCAAGATAACCAAACAAAACTTTTAGTGGATTTCTACTTATTTTATTAAATATCATCTCCACCAAACAGGACAAGCTTGCATCTGTTATAGTTTTGGAGAAAAATGTGTTCATTTCATGTATGCGCAAAATGCCTTTGAAATGGCTTTAAAATGGATTTGGAGCATGGAGACGATTATCTCAGGATGGCAATATAAACAAACGAAACTTTTAGTAGATTTCTACTTATTTTATTAAATATTATCTCCACCAAACAGGACAAGCTTGCATCTGTTATAGTTTTGGAGAAAAATGTGTTCATTTCATGTATGCGCGAAATGCCTTAAAAATGGCTTTAAAATGGATTTGGAGCATGGAGACGATTATCTCGGGATTGCAAGATAACCAAACAAAACTTTTAGTGGATTTCTTCTTATTTTATTAAATATCATCTCCACCAAACAGGACAAGCTTGCATCTGTTATAGTTTTAAAGAAAAATGTGTTCATTTCATTTATGCGCGAAATGCCTTAGAAATGGGTTTTAAGAGCATTTGAAGCATGGAGACGATTATCTCGAGATTGCAAGATAACCAAACAAAACTTTTAGTGGATTTCTACTTATTTTATTAAATATCATCTCCACCAAACAGGACAAGCTTGCATCTGTTATAGTTTTGGAGAAAAATGTGTTCATTTCATGTATGCGCGAAATGCCTTAAAAATGGCTTTAAAATGGATTTGGAGCATGGAGACGATTATCTCGGGATTGCAAGATAACCAAACAAAACTTTTAGTGGATTTCTACTTATTTTATTAAATATCATCTCCACCAAACAGGACAAGCTTGCATCTGTTATAGTTTTGGAGAAAAATGTGTTCATTTCATTTATGCGCGAAATGCCTTAGAAATGGGTTTTAATAGCATTTGAAGCATGGAGACGATTATCTCGAGATTGCAAGATAACCAAACAAAACTTTTAGTGGATTTCTACTTATTTTATTAAATATCATCTCCACCAAACAGGACAAGCTTGCATCTGTTATAGTTTTGGAGAAAAATGTGTTCATTTCATGTATGCGCGAAATGCCTTAAAAATGGCTTTAAAATGGATTTGGAGCATGGAGACGATTATCTCGGGATTGCAAGATAACCAAACAAAACTTTTAGTGGATTTCTACTTATTTTATTAAATATCATCTTCACCAAACAGGACAAGCTTGCATGTGTTATAGTTTTGGAGAAAAATGTGTTCATTTCATGTATGCGCAAAATGCCTTTGAAATGGCTTTAAAATGGATTTGGAGCATGGAGACGATTATCTCAGGATGGCAATATAAACAAACGAAACTTTTAGTAGATTTCTACTTATTTTATTAAATATTATCTCCACCAAACAGGACAAGCTTGCATCTGTTATAGTTTTGGAGAAAAATGTGTTCATTTCATGTATGCGCGAAATGCCTTAAAAATGGCTTTAAAATGGATTTGGAGCATGGAGACGATTATGTCGGGATTGCAAGATAACCAAACAAAACTTTTAGTGGATTTCTACTTATTTTATTAAATATCATCTCCACCAAACAGGACAAGCTTGCATCTGTTATAGTTTTGGAGAAAAATGTGTTCATTTCATTTATGCGCGAAATGCCTTAAAAATGGCTTTAAAATGGATTTGGAGCATGGAGACGATTATCTCGGGATTGCAAGATAACCAAACAAAACTTTTAGTGGATTTCTACTTATTTTATTAAATATCATCTCCACCAAACAGGACAAGCTTGCATCTGTTATAGTTTTGGAGAAAAATGTGTTCATTTCATGTATGCGCAAAATGCCTTTGAAATGGCTTTAAAATGGATTTGGAGCATGGAGACGATTATCTCAGGATGGCAATATAAACAAACGAAACTTTTAGTAGATTTCTACTTATTTTATTAAATATTATCTCCACCAAACAGGACAAGCTTGCATCTGTTATAGTTTTGGAGAAAAATGTGTTCATTTCATGTATGCGCGAAATGCCTTAAAAATGGCTTTAAAATGGATTTGGAGCATGGAGACGATTATCTCGGGATTGCAAGATAACCAAACAAAACTTTTAGTGGATTTCTACTTATTTTATTAAATATCATCTCCACCAAACAGGACAAGCTTGCATCTGTTATAGTTTTAAAGAAAAATGTGTTCATTTCATTTATGCGTGAAATGCCTTAGAAATGGGTTTTAAGAGCATTTGAAGCATGGAGACGATTATCTCGAGATTGCAAGATAACCAAACAAAACTTTTAGTGGATTTCTACTTATTTTATTAAATATCATCTCCACCAAACAGGACAAGCTTGCATCTGTTATAGTTTTGGAGAAAAATGTGTTCATTTCATGTATGCGCAAAATGCCTTTGAAATGGCTTTAAAATGGATTTGGAGCATGGAGACGATTATCTCAGGATGGCAATATAAACAAACGAAACTTTTAGTAGATTTCTACTTATTTTATTAAATATTATCTCCACCAAACAGGACAAGCTTGCATCTGTTATAGTTTTGGAGAAAAATGTGTTCATTTCATGTATGCGCGAAATGCCTTAAAAATGGCTTTAAAATGGATTTGGAGCATGGAGACGATTATCTCGGGATTGCAAGATAACCAAACAAAACTTTTAGTGGATTTCTACTTATTTTATTAAATATCATCTCCACCAAACAGGACAAGCTTGCATCTGTTATAGTTTTAAAGAAAAATGTGTTCATTTCATTTATGCGCGAAATGCCTTAGAAATGGGTTTTAAGAGCATTTGAAGCATGGAGACGATTATCTCGAGATTGCAAGATAACCAAACAAAACTTTTAGTGGATTTCTACTTATTTTATTAAATATCATCTCCACCAAACAGGACAAGCTTGCATGTGTTATAGTTTTGGAGAAAAATGTGATCATTTCATTTATGCGCAAAATGCCTTTGAAATGGCTTTAAAATAGATTTGGAGCATGAAGACGATTATCTCAGGATTGCAATATAAACAAACAAAACTTTTAGTAGATTTCTACTTATTTTATTAAATATTATCTCCACCAAACAGGACAAGCTTGCATCTGTTATAGTTTTGGAGAAAAATGTGATCATTTCATTTATGCGCGAAATGCCTTAAAGACGGCTTTAAAATGGATTTGGAGCATGGAGACGATTATCTCGGGATTGCAAAATAACCAAACAAATCTTTTAGTGGATTTCTACTTATTTTATTAAATATTATCTCCACCAAACAGGAGAAGCTTGCATCAGTTATAGTTTTGGAGAAAAAGTGATCATTTCATTTATGCGCAAAATGCCTTTGAAATGGCTTTAAAATGGATTTGGAGCATGGAGACAATTATCTTAGGATTGCAATATAAACAAACGAAACTTTTAGTAGGTTTCTACTTATTTTATTAAATATTATCCCCTCCAAACAGAACGAGCTTCCATCTGTTATAGTTTTGGAGAAAAATGTGTTCATTTCATGTATGCGCAAAATGCCTTTGAAATGGCTTTAAAATGGATTTGGAGCATGGAGACGATTATCTCAGGATGGCAATATAAACAAACGAAACCTTTAGTAGATTTCTACTTATTTTATTAAATATTATCTCCACCAAACAGGACAAGCTTGCATCTGTTATAGTTTTGGAGAAAAATGTGTTTATTTCATGTATGCGCGAAATGCCTTAAAAATGGCTTTAAAATGGATTTGGAGCATGGAGACGATTATCTCGGGATTGCAAGATAACCAAACAAAACTTTTAGTGGATTTCTACTTATTTTATTAAATATCATCTCCACCAAACAGGACAAGCTTGCATCTGTTATAGTTTTAAAGAAAAATGTGTTCATTTCATTTATGCGCGAAATGCCTTAGAAATGGGTTTTAAGAGCATTTGAAGCATGGAGACGATTATCTCGAGATTGCAAGATAACCAAACAAAACTTTTAGTGGATTTCTACTTATTTTATTAAATATCATCTCCACCAAACAGGACAAGCTTGCATCTGTTATAGTTTTGGAGAAAAATGTGTTCATTTCATGTATGCGCGAAATGCCTTAAAAATGGCTTTAAAATGGATTTGGAGCATGGAGACGATTATCTCGGGATTGCAAGATAACCAAACAAAACTTTTAGTGGATTTCTACTTATTTTATTAAATATCATCTCCACCAAACAGGACAAGCTTGCATGTGTTATAGTTTTGGAGAAAAATGTGTTCATTTCATGTATGCGCAAAATGCCTTTGAAATGGCTTTAAAATGGATTTGGAGCATGGAGACGATTATCTCAGGATGGCAATATAAACAAACGAAACTTTTAGTAGATTTCTACTTATTTTATTAAATATTATCTCCACCAAACAGGAGAAGCTTGCATCTGTTATAGTTTTGGAGAAAAATGTGTTCATTTCATGTATGCGCGAAATGCCTTAAAAATGGCTTTAAAATGGATTTCATAGTTTCATAGTTTTTAAGGTTGAAGGGAGACTCTAAGTCTATCTAGTTCAACCTGTAGCCTAACATGTTGATCCAGAGGAAGGCAAAAAAAACCCAATGTGTCAAATAAGCTCCAATGGGGAAAAAAATTCCTTCCTGACTCCACATACGGCAATCAGACTAGTTCCCTGGATCAACACCCTGTCATAAAATCTAATATACATAACTGGTAATATTATATTTTTCAAGAAATGCGTTCAGGCTCTGCTTAAATTTTACTAGTGAATCCCTCATTACAACATCATACGGCAGAGAGCTCCATAGTCTCACTGCTCGTACAGTAAAGAATCCTCATCTGTGATTATGATTAAACATTCTTTCCTCAAGACTTAGCGGATGCCCCCTGTTCCAGTCGCAGGCCTAGGTGTAAAGAGATCTTTGGAAAGGTCTCTGTATTGTCCCCTCATATATTTATACATTGTGATTAGATCCCCCTAAGCCTTTGTTTTTCCTAACTAACTAATCCCAAGTTTAATAACCTGTCTTGGTATTGCAGCCCCCCCCATTCCTCTAATAATCTAGGTCGCTCTTCTATCTACCTGTAAGATTATGCTATTTATAACCTTATATACTTTTGCTAACAAGAAATGCATCCATTCCTCTCTTAAATTCATTCAGTGAGTTGGCCATCACCACTTCCTCAGGAAGAGAGTTCCAGAGCCTCACTGCTCTTACCGTGAAGAACCCTCTTCTATGCTGATGTAGGAATTTTCTTTCCTCCAATCGAAAAGAATGCCCCCTTGTTCTTGTCATAGTCCTTGGTACAAACAGATCATGGGAGAGATCTCTATATGGCCCTCTGATATATTTGTACATATTTATTAGGTCTCCCCTAAGTCTTCTCTTTTCTAGAGTAAATAGACCTAATTTTGATAACCTTTCCGTGTATTGTAATGCACCCATTCCATTTATTATTTTAGTAGCCCGCCTCTGAACCCTTTCAAGTTCAGTAATGTCTTTCTTCAGCACCGGCGCCCAAAATTGCACACAATACTCCAAGTGTGGTCTGACTAGTGATTTGTACAGAGGGAGAATGATGTTTTCATCTCGTGCCCCCAGACCTCTTCTAATGCATCCCATCACCCTATTTGCTTTGGTGGCTGCTGCCTGACACTGGGCACTCCAATTTAGATTCTTATTCACTAAGATGCCTAAGTCTTTTTCCATGTCTGATTTCCCCAGCAGTTTCCCATTTGGAGCATGGAGACGATTATCTCGGGATTGCAAGATAACCAAACAAAACTTTTAGTGGATTTCTACTTATTTTATTAAATATCATCTCCACCAAACAGAACAAGCTTGCATCTGTTATAGTTTTGGAGAAAAATGTGTTCATTTCATGTATGCGCGAAATGCCTTAAAAATGGCTTTAAAATGGATTTGGAGCATGGAGACGATTATCCCGGAATTGCAAGATAACCAAACAAAACTTTTAGTGGATTTCTACTTATTTTATTAAATATCATCTCCACCAAACAGGACAAGCTTGCATCTGTTATAGTTTTGGAGAAAAATGTGTTCATTTCATGTATGCGTAAAATGCCTTTGAAATGGCTTTAAAATGGATTTGGAGCATGGAGACGATTATCTCAGGATGGCAATATAAACAAACGAAACTTTTAGTAGATTTCTACTTATTTTATTAAATATTATCTCCACCAAACAGGACAAGCTTGCATCTGTTATAGTTTTGGAGAAAAATGTGTTCATTTCATGTATGCGCGAAATGCCTTAAAAATGGCTTTAAAATGGATTTGGAGCATGGAGACGGTTATCTCGGGATTGCAAGATAACCAAACAAAACTTTTAGTGGATTTCTACTTATTTTATTAAATATCATCTCCACCAAACAGGACAAGCTTGCATCTGTTATAGTTTTAAAGAAAAATGTGTTCATTTCATTTATGCGCGAAATGCCTTAGAAATGGGTTTTAAGAGCATTTGAAGCATGGAGACGATTATCTCGAGATTGCAAGATAACCAAACAAAACTTTTAGTGGATTTCTACTTATTTTATTAAATATCATCTCCACCAAACAGGACAAGCTTGCATCTGTTATAGTTTTGGAGAAAAATGTGTTCATTTCATGTATGCGCGAAATGCCTTAAAAATGGCTTTAAAATGGATTTGGAGCATGGAGACGATTATCTCAGGATGGCAATATAAACAAACGAAACTTTTAGTAGATTTCTACTTATTTTATTAAATATTATCTCCACCAAACAGGACAAGCTTGCATCTGTTATAGTTTTGGAGAAAAATGTGTTCATTTCATGTATGCGCGAAATGCCTTAAAAATGGCTTTAAAATGGATTTGGAGCATGGAGACGATTATCTCGGGATTGCAAGATAACCAAACAAAACTTTTAGTGGATTTCTACTTATTTTATTAAATATCATCTCCACCAAACAGGACAAGCTTGCATCTGTTATAGTTTTAAAGAAAAATGTGTTCATTTCATTTATGCGCGAAATGCCTTAGAAATGGGTTTTAAGAGCATTTGAAGCATGGAGACGATTATCTCGAGATTGCAAGATAACCAAACAAAACTTTTAGTGGATTTCTACTTATTTTATTAAATATCATCTCCACCAAACAGGACAAGCTTGCATCTGTTATAGTTTTGGAAAAAAATGTGTTCATTTCATGTATGCGCGAAATGCCTTAAAAATGGCTTTAAAATGGATTTGGAGCATGGAGACGATTATCTCGGGATTGCAAGATAACCAAACAAAACTTTTAGTGGATTTCTACTTATTTTATTAAATATCATCTCCACCAAACAGGACAAGCTTGCATCTGTTATAGTTTTGGAGAAAAATGTGTTCATTTCATTTATGCGCGAAATGCCTTAGAAATGGGTTTTAATAGCATTTGGAGCATGGAGACGATTATCTCGAGATTGCAAGATAACCAAACAAAACTTTTAGTGGATTTCTACTTATTTTATTAAATATCATCTCCACCAAACAGGACAAGCTTGCATCTGTTATAGTTTTGGAGAAAAATGTGTTCATTTCATGTATGCGCGAAATGCCTTAAAAATGGCTTTAAAATGGATTTGGAGCATGGAGACGATTATCTCGGGATTGCAAGATAACCAAACAAAACTTTTAGTGGATTTCTACTTATTTTATTAAATATCATCTCCACCAAACAGGACAAGCTTGCATCTGTTATAGTTTTGGAGAAAAATGTGTTCATTTCATGTATGCGCAAAATGCCTTTGAAATGGCTTTAAAATGGATTTGGAGCATGGAGACGATTATCTCAGGATGGCAATATAAACAAACGAAACTTTTAGTAGATCTCTACTTATTTTATTAAATATTATCTCAACCAAACAGGACAAGCTTGCATCTGTTATAGTTTTGGAGAAAAATGTGTTCATTTCATGTATGCGCGAAATGCCTTAAAAATGGCTTTAAAATGGATTTGGAGCATGGAGACGATTATCTCGGGATTGCAAGATAACCAAACAAAACTTTTAGTGGATTTCTACTTATTTTATTAAATATCATCTCCACCAAACAGGACAAGCTTGCATCTGTTATAGTTTTAAAGAAAAATGTGTTCATTTCATTTATGCGCGAAATGCCTTAGAAATGGGTTTTAAGAGCATTTGAAGCATGGAGACGATTATCTCGAGATTGCAAGATAACCAAACAAAACTTTTAGTGGATTTCTACTTATTTTATTAAATATCATCTCCACCAAACAGGACAAGCTTGCATCTGTTATAGTTTTGGAGAAAAATGTGTTCATTTCATGTATGCGCAAAATGCCTTTGAAATGGCTTTAAAATGGATTTGGAGCATGGAGACGATTATCTCAGGATGGCAATATAAACAAACGAAACTTTTAGTAGATTTCTACTTATTTTATTAAATATTATCTTCACCAAACAGGACAAGCTTGCATCTGTTATAGTTTTGGAGAAAAATGTGTTCATTTCATGTATGCGCGAAATGCCTTAAAAATGGCTTTAAAATGGATTTGGAGCATGGAGACGATTATCTCGGGATTGCAAGATAACCAAACAAAACTTTTAGTGGATTTCTACTTATTTTATTAAATATCATCTCCACCAAACAGGACAAGCTTGCATCTGTTATAGTTTTAAAGAAAAATGTGTTCATTTCATTTATGCGCGAAATGCCTTAGAAATGGGTTTTAAGAGCATTTGAAGCATGGAGACGATTATCTCGAGATTGCAAGATAACCAAACAAAACTTTTAGTGGATTTCTACTTATTTTATTAAATATTATCTCCACCAAACAGGACAAGCTTGCATCTGTTATAGTTTTGGAGAAAAATGTGTTCATTTCATGTATGCGCGAAATGCCTTAAAAATGGCTTTAAAATGGATTTGGAGCATGGAGACGATTATCTCGGGATTGCAAGATAACCAAACAAAACTTTTAGTGGATTTCTACTTATTTTATTAAATATCATCTCCACCAAACAGGACAAGCTTGCATCTGTTATAGTTTTGGAGAAAAATGTGTTCATTTCATTTATGCGCGAAATGCCTTAGAAATGGGTTTTAATAGCATTTGAAGCATGGAGACGATTATCTCGAGATTGCAAGATAACCAAACAAAACTTTTAGTGGATTTCTACTTATTTTATTAAATATCATCTCCACCAAACAGGACAAGCTTGCATCTGTTATAGTTTTGGAGAAAAATGTGTTCATTTCATGTATGCGCAAAATGCCTTTGAAATGGCTTTAAGATGGATTTGGAGCATGGAGACGATTATCTCAGGATGGCAATATAAACAAACGAAACTTTTAGTAGATTTCTACTTATTTTATTAAATATTATCTCCACCAAACAGGACAAGCTTGCATCTGTTATAGTTTTGGAGAAAAATGTGTTCATTTCATGTATGCGCGAAATGCCTTAAAAATGGCTTTAAAATGGATTTGGAGCATGGAGACGATTATCTCGGGATTGCAAGATAACCAAACAAAACTTTTAGTGGATTTCTACTTATTTTATTAAATATCATCTCCACCAAACAGGACAAGCTTGCATCTGTTATAGTTTTGGAGAAAAATGTGTTCATTTCATGTATGCGCGAAATGCCTTAAAAATGGCTTTAAAATGGATTTGGAGCATGGAGACGATTATCTCGGGATTGCAAGATAACCAAACAAAACTTTTAGTGGATTTCTACTTATTTTATTAAATATCATCTCCACCAAACAGGACAAGCTTGCATCTGTTATAGTTTTGGAGAAAAATGTGTTCATTTCATTTATGCGCGAAATGCCTTAGAAATGGGTTTTAATAGCATTTGAAGCATGGAGACGATTATCTCGAGATTGCAAGATAACCATACAAAACTTTTAGTGGATTTCTACTTATTTTATTAAATATCATCTCCACCAAACAGGACAAGCTTGCATCTGTTATAGTTTTGGAGAAAAATGTGTTCATTTCATGTATGCGCGAAATGCCTTAAAAATGGCTTTAAAATGGATTTGGAGCATGGAGACGATTATCTCGGGATTGCAAGATAACCAAACAAAACTTTTAGTGGATTTCTACTTATTTTATTAAATATCATCTCCACCAAACAGGACAAGCTTGCATCTGTTATAGTTTTGGAGAAAAATGTGTTCATTTCATGTATGCGCAAAATGCCTTTGAAATGGCTTTAAAATGGATTTGGAGCATGGAGACGATTATCTCAGGATGGCAATATAAACAAACGAAACTTTTAGTAGATTTCTACTTATTTTATTAAATATTATCTCCACCAAACAGGACAAGCTTGCATCTGTTATAGTTTTGGAGAAAAATGTGTTCATTTCATGTATGCGCGAAATGCCTTAAAAATGGCTATAAAATGGATTTGGAGCATGGAGACGATTATCTCGGGATTGCAAGATAACCAAACAAAACTTTTAGTGGATTTCTACTTATTTTATTAAATATCATCTCCACCAAACAGGACAAGCTTGCATCTGTTATAGTTTTGGAGAAAAATGTGTTCATTTCATGTATGCGCGAAATGCCTTAAAAATGGCTTTAAAATGGATTTGGAGCATGGAGACGATTATCTCGGGATTGCAAGATAACCAAACAAAACTTTTAGTGGATTTCTACTTATTTTATTAAATATCATCTCCACCAAACAGGACAAGCTTGCATCTGTTATAGTTTTGGAGAAAAATGTGTTCATTTCATGTATGCGCAAAATGCCTTTGAAATGGCTTTAAAATGGATTTGGAGCATGGAGACGAATATCTCAGGATGGCAATATAAACAAACGAAACTTTTAGTAGATTTCTACTTATTTTATTAAATATTATCTCCACCAAACAGGACAAGCTTGCATCTGTTATAGTTTTGGAGAAAAATGTGTTCATTTCATGTATGCGCGAAATGCCTTAAAAATGGCTTTAAAATGGATTTGGAGCATGGAGACGATTATCTCGGGATTGCAAGATAACCAAACAAAACTTTTAGTGGATTTCTACTTATTTTATTAAATATCATCTCCACCAAACAGGACAAGCTTGCATCTGTTATAGTTTTAAAGAAAAATGTGTTCATTTCATTTATGCGCGAAATGCCTTAGAAATGGGTTTTAAGAGCATTTGAAGCATGGAGACGATTATCTCGAGATTGCAAGATAACCAAACAAAACTTTTAGTGGATTTCTACTTATTTTATTAAATATCATCTCTACCAAACAGGACAAGCTTGCATCTGTTATAGTTTTGGAGAAAAATGTGTTCATTTCATGTATGCGCGAAATGCCTTAAAAATGGCTTTAAAATGGATTTGGAGCATGGAGACGATTATCTCGGGATTGCAAGATAACCAAACAAAACTTTTAGTGGATTTCTACTTATTTTATTAAATATCATCTCCACCAAACAGGACAAGCTTGCATCTGTTATAGTTTTGGAGAAAAATGTGTTCATTTCATTTATGCGCGAAATGCCTTAGAAATGGGTTTTAATAGCATTTGAAGCATGGAGACGATTATCTCGAGATTGCAAGATAACCAAACAAAACTTTTAGTGGATTTCTACTTATTTTATTAAATATCATCTCCACCAAACAGGACAAGCTTGCATCTGTTATAGTTTTGGAGAAAAATGTGTTCATTTCATGTATGCGCGAAATGCCTTAAAAATGGCTTTAAAATGGATTTGGAGCATGGAGACGATTATCTTGGGATTGCAAGATAACCAAACAAAACTTTTAGTGGATTTCTACTTATTTTATTAAATATCATCTCCACCAAACAGGACAAGCTTGCATGTGTTATAGTTTTGGAGAAAAATGTGTTCATTTCATGTATGCGCAAAATGCCTTTGAAATGGCTTTAAAATGGATTTGGAGCATGGAGACGATTATCTCAGGATGGCAATATAAACAAACGAAACTTTTAGTAGATTTCTACTTATTTTATTAAATATTATCTCCACCAAACAGGACAAGCTTGCATCTGTTATAGTTTTGGAGAAAAATGTGTTCATTTCATGTATGCGCGAAATGCCTTAAAAATGGCTTTAAAATGGATTTGGAGCATGGAGACGATTATCTCGGGATTGCAAGATAACCAAACAAAACTTTTAGTGGATTTCTACTTATTTTATTAAATATCATCTCCACCAAACAGGACAAGCTTGCATCTGTTATAGTTTTGGAGAAAAATGTGTTCATTTCATGTATGCGCGAAATGCCTTAAAAATGGCTTTAAAATGGATTTGGAGCATGGAGACGATTATCTCGGGATTGCAAGATAACCAAACAAAACTTTTAGTGGATTTCTACTTATTTTATTAAATATCATCTCCACCAAACAGGACAAGCTTGCATCTGTTATAGTTTTGGAGAAAAATGTGTTCATTTCATGTATGCGCAAAATGCCTTTGAAATGGCTTTAAAATGGATTTGGAGCATGGAGACGATTATCTCAGGATGGCAATATAAACAAACGAAACTTTTAGTAGATTTCTACTTATTTTATTAAATATTATCTCCACCAAACAGGACAAGCTTGCATCTGTTATAGTTTTGGAGAAAAATGTGTTCATTTCATGTATGCGCGAAATGCCTTAAAAATGGCTTTAAAATGGATTTGGAGCATGGAGACGATTATCTCGGGATTGCAAGATAACCAAACAAAACTTTTAGTGGATTTCTACTTATTTTATTAAATATCATCTCCACCAAACAGGACAAGCTTGCATCTGTTATAGTTTTAAAGAAAAATGTGTTCATTTCATTTATGCGCGAAATGCCTTAGAAATGGGTTTTAAGAGCATTTGAAGCATGGAGACGATTATCTCGAGATTGCAAGATAACCAAACAAAACTTTTAGTGGATTTCTTTTTATTTTATTAAATATCATCTCCACCAAACAGGACAAGCTTGCATCTGTTATAGTTTTGGAGAAAAATGTGTTCATTTCATGTATGCGCGAAATGCCTTAAAAATGGCTTTAAAATGGATTTGGAGCATGGAGACGATTATCTCGGGATTGCAAGATAACCAAACAAAACTTTTAGTGGATTTCTACTTATTTTATTAAATATCATCTCCACCAAACAGGACAAGCTTGCATCTGTTATAGTTTTGGAGAAAAATGTGTTCATTTCATGTATGCGCGAAATGCCTTAAAAATGGCTTTAAAATGGATTTGGAGCATGGAGACGATTATCTCGGGATTGCAAGATAACCAAACAAAACTTTTAGTGGATTTCTACTTATTTTATTAAATATCATCTCCACCAAACAGGACAAGCTTGCATCTGTTATAGTTTTGGAGAAAAATGTGTTCATTTCATGTATGCGCAAAATGCCTTTGAAATGGCTTTAAAATGGATTTGGAGCATGGAGACGATTATCTCAGGATGGCAATATAAACAAACGAAACTTTTAGTAGATTTCTACTTATTTTATTAAATATTATCTCCACCAAACAGGACAAGCTTGCATCTGTTATAGTTTTGGAGAAAAATGTGTTCATTTCATGTATGCGCGAAATGCCTTAAAAATGGCTTTAAAATGGATTTGGAGCATGGAGACGATTATCTCGGGATTGCAAGATAACCAAACAAAACTTTTAGTGGATTTCTACTTATTTTATTAAATATCATCTCCACCAAACAGGACAAGCTTGCATCTGTTATAGTTTTGGAGAAAAATGTGTTCATTTCATGTATGCGCGAAATGCCTTAAAAATGGCTTTAAAATGGATTTGGAGCATGGAGACGATTATCTCGGGATTGCAAGATAACCAAACAAAACTTTTAGTGGATTTCTACTTATTTTATTAAATATCATCTCCACCAAACAGGACAAGCTTGCATCTGTTATAGTTTTGGAGAAAAATGTGTTCATTTCATGTATGCGCAAAATGCCTTTGAAATGGCTTTAAAATGGATTTGGAGCATGGAGACGATTATCTCAGGATGGCAATATAAACAAACGAAACTTTTAGTAGATTTCTACTTATTTTATTAAATATTATCTCCACCAAACAGGACAAGCTTGCATCTGTTATAGTTTTGGAGAAAAATGTGTTCATTTCATGTATGCGCGAAATGCCTTAAAAATGGCTTTAAAATGGATTTGGAGCATGGAGACGATTATCTCGGGATTGCAAGATAACCAAACAAAACTTTTAGTGGATTTCTACTTATTTTATTAAATATCATCTCCACCAAACAGGACAAGCTTGCATCTGTTATAGTTTTGGAGAAAAATGTGTTCATTTCATGTATGCGCAAAATGCCTTTGAAATGGCTTTAAAATGGATTTGGAGCATGGAGACGAATATCTCAGGATGGCAATATAAACAAACGAAACTTTTAGTAGATTTCTACTTATTTTATTAAATATTATCTCCACCAAACAGGACAAGCTTGCATCTGTTATAGTTTTGGAGAAAAATGTGTTCATTTCATGTATGCGCGAAATGCCTTAAAAATGGCTTTAAAATGGATTTGGAGCATGGAGACGATTATCTCGGGATTGCAAGATAACCAAACAAAACTTTTAGTGGATTTCTACTTATTTTATTAAATATCATCTCCACCAAACAGGACAAGCTTGCATCTGTTATAGTTTTAAAGAAAAATGTGTTCATTTCATTTATGCGCGAAATGCCTTAGAAATGGGTTTTAAGAGCATTTGAAGCATGGAGACGATTATCTCGAGATTGCAAGATAACCAAACAAAACTTTTAGTGGATTTCTACTTATTTTATTAAATATCATCTCTACCAAACAGGACAAGCTTGCATCTGTTATAGTTTTGGAGAAAAATGTGTTCATTTCATGTATGCGCGAAATGCCTTAAAAATGGCTTTAAAATGGATTTGGAGCATGGAGACGATTATCTCGGGATTGCAAGATAACCAAACAAAACTTTTAGTGGATTTCTACTTATTTTATTAAATATCATCTCCACCAAACAGGACAAGCTTGCATCTGTTATAGTTTTGGAGAAAAATGTGTTCATTTCATTTATGCGCGAAATGCCTTAGAAATGGGTTTTAATAGCATTTGAAGCATGGAGACGATTATCTCGAGATTGCAAGATAACCAAACAAAACTTTTAGTGGATTTCTACTTATTTTATTAAATATCATCTCCACCAAACAGGACAAGCTTGCATCTGTTATAGTTTTGGAGAAAAATGTGTTCATTTCATGTATGCGCGAAATGCCTTAAAAATGGCTTTAAAATGGATTTGGAGCATGGAGACGATTATCTTGGGATTGCAAGATAACCAAACAAAACTTTTAGTGGATTTCTACTTATTTTATTAAATATCATCTCCACCAAACAGGACAAGCTTGCATGTGTTATAGTTTTGGAGAAAAATGTGTTCATTTCATGTATGCGCAAAATGCCTTTGAAATGGCTTTAAAATGGATTTGGAGCATGGAGACGATTATCTCAGGATGGCAATATAAACAAACGAAACTTTTAGTAGATTTCTACTTATTTTATTAAATATTATCTCCACCAAACAGGACAAGCTTGCATCTGTTATAGTTTTGGAGAAAAATGTGTTCATTTCATGTATGCGCGAAATGCCTTAAAAATGGCTTTAAAATGGATTTGGAGCATGGAGACGATTATCTCGGGATTGCAAGATAACCAAACAAAACTTTTAGTGGATTTCTACTTATTTTATTAAATATCATCTCCACCAAACAGGACAAGCTTGCATCTGTTATAGTTTTGGAGAAAAATGTGTTCATTTCATTTATGCGCGAAATGCCTTAGAAATGGGTTTTAATAGCATTTGAAGCATGGAGACGATTATCTCGAGATTGCAAGATAACCAAACAAAACTTTTAGTGGATTTCTACTTATTTTATTAAATATCATCTCCACCAAACAGGACAAGCTTGCATCTGTTATAGTTTTGGAGAAAAATGTGTTCATTTCATGTATGCGCGAAATGCCTTAAAAATGGCTTTAAAATGGATTTGGAGCATGGAGACGATTATCTTGGGATTGCAAGATAACCAAACAAAACTTTTAGTGGATTTCTACTTATTTTATTAAATATCATCTCCACCAAACAGGACAAGCTTGCATGTGTTATAGTTTTGGAGAAAAATGTGTTCATTTCATGTATGCGCAAAATGCCTTTGAAATGGCTTTAAAATGGATTTGGAGCATGGAGACGATTATCTCAGGATGGCAATATAAACAAACGAAACTTTTAGTAGATTTCTACTTATTTTATTAAATATTATCTCCACCAAACAGGACAAGCTTGCATCTGTTATAGTTTTGGAGAAAAATGTGTTCATTTCATGTATGCGCGAAATGCCTTAAAAATGGCTTTAAAATGGATTTGGAGCATGGAGACGATTATCTCGGGATTGCAAGATAACCAAACAAAACTTTTAGTGGATTTCTACTTATTTTATTAAATATCATCTCCACCAAACAGGACAAGCTTGCATCTGTTATAGTTTTGGAGAAAAATGTGTTCATTTCATGTATGCGCGAAATGCCTTAAAAATGGCTTTAAAATGGATTTGGAGCATGGAGACGATTATCTCGGGATTGCAAGATAACCAAACAAAACTTTTAGTGGATTTCTACTTATTTTATTAAATATCATCTCCACCAAACAGGACAAGCTTGCATCTGTTATAGTTTTGGAGAAAAATGTGTTCATTTCATGTATGCGCAAAATGCCTTTGAAATGGCTTTAAAATGGATTTGGAGCATGGAGACGATTATCTCAGGATGGCAATATAAACAAACGAAACTTTTAGTAGATTTCTACTTATTTTATTAAATATTATCTCCACCAAACAGGACAAGCTTGCATCTGTTATAGTTTTGGAGAAAAATGTGTTCATTTCATGTATGCGCGAAATGCCTTAAAAATGGCTTTAAAATGGATTTGGAGCATGGAGACGATTATCTCGGGATTGCAAGATAACCAAACAAAACTTTTAGTGGATTTCTACTTATTTTATTAAATATCATCTCCACCAAACAGGACAAGCTTGCATCTGTTATAGTTTTAAAGAAAAATGTGTTCATTTCATTTATGCGCGAAATGCCTTAGAAATGGGTTTTAAGAGCATTTGAAGCATGGAGACGATTATCTCGAGATTGCAAGATAACCAAACAAAACTTTTAGTGGATTTCTACTTATTTTATTAAATATCATCTCCACCAAACAGGACAAGCTTGCATCTGTTATAGTTTTGGAGAAAAATGTGTTCATTTCATGTATGCGCGAAATGCCTTAAAAATGGCTTTAAAATGGATTTGGAGCATGGAGACGATTATCTCGGGATTGCAAGATAACCAAACAAAACTTTTAGTGGATTTCTACTTATTTTATTAAATATCATCTCCACCAAACAGGACAAGCTTGCATCTGTTATAGTTTTGGAGAAAAATGTGTTCATTTCATGTATGCGCGAAATGCCTTAAAAATGGCTTTAAAATGGATTTGGAGCATGGAGACGATTATCTCGGGATTGCAAGATAACCAAACAAAACTTTTAGTGGATTTCTACTTATTTTATTAAATATCATCTCCACCAAACAGGACAAGCTTGCATCTGTTATAGTTTTGGAGAAAAATGTGTTCATTTCATGTATGCGCAAAATGCCTTTGAAATGGCTTTAAAATGGATTTGGAGCATGGAGACGATTATCTCAGGATGGCAATATAAACAAACGAAACTTTTAGTAGATTTCTACTTATTTTATTAAATATTATCTCCACCAAACAGGACAAGCTTGCATCTGTTATAGTTTTGGAGAAAAATGTGTTCATTTCATGTATGCGCGAAATGCCTTAAAAATGGCTTTAAAATGGATTTGGAGCATGGAGACGATTATCTCGGGATTGCAAGATAACCAAACAAAACTTTTAGTGGATTTCTACTTATTTTATTAAATATCATCTCCACCAAACAGGACAAGCTTGCATCTGTTATAGTTTTGGAGAAAAATGTGTTCATTTCATGTATGCGCGAAATGCCTTAAAAATGGCTTTAAAATGGATTTGGAGCATGGAGACGATTATCTCGGGATTGCAAGATAACCAAACAAAACTTTTAGTGGATTTCTACTTATTTTATTAAATATCATCTCCACCAAACAGGACAAGCTTGCATCTGTTATAGTTTTGGAGAAAAATGTGTTCATTTCATGTATGCGCAAAATGCCTTTGAAATGGCTTTAAAATGGATTTGGAGCATGGAGACGATTATCTCAGGATGGCAATATAAACAAACGAAACTTTTAGTAGATTTCTACTTATTTTATTAAATATTATCTCCACCAAACAGGACAAGCTTGCATCTGTTATAGTTTTGGAGAAAAATGTGTTCATTTCATGTATGCGCGAAATGCCTTAAAAATGGCTTTAAAATGGATTTGGAGCATGGAGACGATTATCTCGGGATTGCAAGATAACCAAACAAAACTTTTAGTGGATTTCTACTTATTTTATTAAATATCATCTCCACCAAACAGGACAAGCTTGCATCTGTTATAGTTTTGGAGAAAAATGTGTTCATTTCATGTATGCGCGAAATGCCTTAAAAATGGCTTTAAAATGGATTTGGAGCATGGAGACGATTATCTCGGGATTGCAAGATAACCAAACAAAACTTTTAGTGGATTTCTACTTATTTTATTAAATATCATCTCCACCAAACAGGACAAGCTTGCATCTGTTATAGTTTTGGAGAAAAATGTGTTCATTTCATGTATGCGCAAAATGCCTTTGAAATGGCTTTAAAATGGATTTGGAGCATGGAGACGAATATCTCAGGATGGCAATATAAACAAACGAAACTTTTAGTAGATTTCTACTTATTTTATTAAATATTATCTCCACCAAACAGGACAAGCTTGCATCTGTTATAGTTTTGGAGAAAAATGTGTTCATTTCATGTATGCGCGAAATGCCTTAAAAATGGCTTTAAAATGGATTTGGAGCATGGAGACGATTATCTCGGGATTGCAAGATAACCAAACAAAACTTTTAGTGGATTTCTACTTATTTTATTAAATATCATCTCCACCAAACAGGACAAGCTTGCATCTGTTATAGTTTTAAAGAAAAATGTGTTCATTTCATTTATGCGCGAAATGCCTTAGAAATGGGTTTTAAGAGCATTTGAAGCATGGAGACGATTATCTCGAGATTGCAAGATAACCAAACAAAACTTTTAGTGGATTTCTACTTATTTTATTAAATATCATCTCTACCAAACAGGACAAGCTTGCATCTGTTATAGTTTTGGAGAAAAATGTGTTCATTTCATGTATGCGCGAAATGCCTTAAAAATGGCTTTAAAATGGATTTGGAGCATGGAGACGATTATCTCGGGATTGCAAGATAACCAAACAAAACTTTTAGTGGATTTCTACTTATTTTATTAAATATCATCTCCACCAAACAGGACAAGCTTGCATCTGTTATAGTTTTGGAGAAAAATGTGTTCATTTCATTTATGCGCGAAATGCCTTAGAAATGGGTTTTAATAGCATTTGAAGCATGGAGACGATTATCTCGAGATTGCAAGATAACCAAACAAAACTTTTAGTGGATTTCTACTTATTTTATTAAATATCATCTCCACCAAACAGGACAAGCTTGCATCTGTTATAGTTTTGGAGAAAAATGTGTTCATTTCATGTATGCGCGAAATGCCTTAAAAATGGCTTTAAAATGGATTTGGAGCATGGAGACGATTATCTTGGGATTGCAAGATAACCAAACAAAACTTTTAGTGGATTTCTACTTATTTTATTAAATATCATCTCCACCAAACAGGACAAGCTTGCATGTGTTATAGTTTTGGAGAAAAATGTGTTCATTTCATGTATGCGCAAAATGCCTTTGAAATGGCTTTAAAATGGATTTGGAGCATGGAGACGATTATCTCAGGATGGCAATATAAACAAACGAAACTTTTAGTAGATTTCTACTTATTTTATTAAATATTATCTCCACCAAACAGGACAAGCTTGCATCTGTTATAGTTTTGGAGAAAAATGTGTTCATTTCATGTATGCGCGAAATGCCTTAAAAATGGCTTTAAAATGGATTTGGAGCATGGAGACGATTATCTCGGGATTGCAAGATAACCAAACAAAACTTTTAGTGGATTTCTACTTATTTTATTAAATATCATCTCCACCAAACAGGACAAGCTTGCATCTGTTATAGTTTTGGAGAAAAATGTGTTCATTTCATGTATGCGCGAAATGCCTTAAAAATGGCTTTAAAATGGATTTGGAGCATGGAGACGATTATCTCGGGATTGCAAGATAACCAAACAAAACTTTTAGTGGATTTCTACTTATTTTATTAAATATCATCTCCACCAAACAGGACAAGCTTGCATCTGTTATAGTTTTGGAGAAAAATGTGTTCATTTCATGTATGCGCAAAATGCCTTTGAAATGGCTTTAAAATGGATTTGGAGCATGGAGACGATTATCTCAGGATGGCAATATAAACAAACGAAACTTTTAGTAGATTTCTACTTATTTTATTAAATATTATCTCCACCAAACAGGACAAGCTTGCATCTGTTATAGTTTTGGAGAAAAATGTGTTCATTTCATGTATGCGCGAAATGCCTTAAAAATGGCTTTAAAATGGATTTGGAGCATGGAGACGATTATCTCGGGATTGCAAGATAACCAAACAAAACTTTTAGTGGATTTCTACTTATTTTATTAAATATCATCTCCACCAAACAGGACAAGCTTGCATCTGTTATAGTTTTAAAGAAAAATGTGTTCATTTCATTTATGCGTGAAATGCCTTAGAAATGGGTTTTAAGAGCATTTGAAGCATGGAGACGATTATCTCGAGATTGCAAGATAACCAAACAAAACTTTTAGTGGATTTCTTTTTATTTTATTAAATATCATCTCCACCAAACAGGACAAGCTTGCATCTGTTATAGTTTTGGAGAAAAATGTGTTCATTTCATGTATGCGCGAAATGCCTTAAAAATGGCTTTAAAATGGATTTGGAGCATGGAGACGATTATCTCGGGATTGCAAGATAACCAAACAAAACTTTTAGTGGATTTCTACTTATTTTATTAAATATCATCTCCACCAAACAGGACAAGCTTGCATCTGTTATAGTTTTGGAGAAAAATGTGTTCATTTCATTTATGCGCGAAATGCCTTAGAAATGGGTTTTAATAGCATTTGAAGCATGGAGACGATTATCTCAAGATTGCAAGATAACCAAACAAAACTTTTAGTGGATTTCTACTTATTTTATTAAATATCATCTCCACCAAACAGGACAAGCTTGCATCTGTTATAGTTTTGGAGAAAAATGTGTTCATTTCATGTATGCGCGAAATGCCTTAAAAATGGCTTTAAAATGGATTTGGAGCATGGAGACGATTATCTCGGGATTGCAAGATAACCAAACAAAACTTTTAGTGGATTTCTACTTATTTTATTAAATATCATCTCCACCAAACAGGACAAGCTTGCATGTGTTATAGTTTTGGAGAAAAATGTGTTCATTTCATGTATGCGCAAAATGCCTTTGAAATGGCTTTAAAATGGATTTGGAGCATGGAGACGATTATCTCAGGATGGCAATATAAACAAACGAAACTTTTAGTAGATTTCTACTTATTTTATTAAATATTATCTCCACCAAACAGGACAAGCTTGCATCTGTTATAGTTTTGGAGAAAAATGTGTTCATTTCATGTATGCGCGAAATGCCTTAAAAATGGCTTTAAAATGGATTTGGAGCATGGAGACGATTATCTCGGGATTGCAAGATAACCAAACAAAACTTTTAGTGGATTTCTACTTATTTTATTAAATATCATCTCCACCAAACAGGACAAGCTTGCATCTGTTATAGTTTTGGAGAAAAATGTGTTCATTTCATGTATGCGCGAAATGCCTTAAAAATGGCTTTAAAATGGATTTGGAGCATGGAGACGATTATCTCGGGATTGCAAGATAACCAAACAAAACTTTTAGTGGATTTCTACTTATTTTATTAAATATCATCTCCACCAAACAGGACAAGCTTGCATCTGTTATAGTTTTGGAGAAAAATGTGTTCATTTCATGTATGCGCAAAATGCCTTTGAAATGGCTTTAAAATGGATTTGGAGCATGGAGACGATTATCTCAGGATGGCAATATAAACAAACGAAACTTTTAGTAGATTTCTACTTATTTTATTAAATATTATCTCCACCAAACAGGACAAGCTTGCATCTGTTATAGTTTTGGAGAAAAATGTGTTCATTTCATGTATGCGCGAAATGCCTTAAAAATGGCTTTAAAATGGATTTGGAGCATGGAGACGATTATCTCGGGATTGCAAGATAACCAAACAAAACTTTTAGTGGATTTCTACTTATTTTATTAAATATCAACTCCACCAAACAGGACAAGCTTGCATCTGTTATAGTTTTGGAGAAAAATGTGTTCATTTCATGTATGCGCGAAATGCCTTAAAAATGGCTTTAAAATGGATTTGGAGCATGGAGACGATTATCTCGGGATTGCAAGATAACCAAACAAAACTTTTAGTGGATTTCTACTTATTTTATTAAATATCATCTCCACCAAACAGGACAAGCTTGCATCTGTTATAGTTTTGGAGAAAAATGTGTTCATTTCATGTATGCGCAAAATGCCTTTGAAATGGCTTTAAAATGGATTTGGAGCATGGAGACGAATATCTCAGGATGGCAATATAAACAAACGAAACTTTTAGTAGATTTCTACTTATTTTATTAAATATTATCTCCACCAAACAGGACAAGCTTGCATCTGTTATAGTTTTGGAGAAAAATGTGTTCATTTCATGTATGCGCGAAATGCCTTAAAAATGGCTTTAAAATGGATTTGGAGCATGGAGACGATTATCTCGGGATTGCAAGATAACCAAACAAAACTTTTAGTGGATTTCTACTTATTTTATTAAATATCATCTCCACCAAACAGGACAAGCTTGCATCTGTTATAGTTTTAAAGAAAAATGTGTTCATTTCATTTATGCGCGAAATGCCTTAGAAATGGGTTTTAAGAGCATTTGAAGCATGGAGACGATTATCTCGAGATTGCAAGATAACCAAACAAAACTTTTAGTGGATTTCTACTTATTTTATTAAATATCATCTCTACCAAACAGGACAAGCTTGCATCTGTTATAGTTTTGGAGAAAAATGTGTTCATTTCATGTATGCGCGAAATGCCTTAAAAATGGCTTTAAAATGGATTTGGAGCATGGAGACGATTATCTCGGGATTGCAAGATAACCAAACAAAACTTTTAGTGGATTTCTACTTATTTTATTAAATATCATCTCCACCAAACAGGACAAGCTTGCATCTGTTATAGTTTTGGAGAAAAATGTGTTCATTTCATTTATGCGCGAAATGCCTTAGAAATGGGTTTTAATAGCATTTGAAGCATGGAGACGATTATCTCGAGATTGCAAGATAACCAAACAAAACTTTTAGTGGATTTCTACTTATTTTATTAAATATCATCTCCACCAAACAGGACAAGCTTGCATCTGTTATAGTTTTGGAGAAAAATGTGTTCATTTCATGTATGCGCGAAATGCCTTAAAAATGGCTTTAAAATGGATTTGGAGCATGGAGACGATTATCTTGGGATTGCAAGATAACCAAACAAAACTTTTAGTGGATTTCTACTTATTTTATTAAATATCATCTCCACCAAACAGGACAAGCTTGCATGTGTTATAGTTTTGGAGAAAAATGTGTTCATTTCATGTATGCGCAAAATGCCTTTGAAATGGCTTTAAAATGGATTTGGAGCATGGAGACGATTATCTCAGGATGGCAATATAACAAACGAAACTTTTAGTAGATTTCTACTTATTTTATTAAATATTATCTCCACCAAACAGGACAAGCTTGCATCTGTTATAGTTTTGGAGAAAAATGTGTTCATTTCATGTATGCGCGAAATGCCTTAAAAATGGCTTTAAAATGGATTTGGAGCATGGAGACGATTATCTCGGGATTGCAAGATAACCAAACAAAACTTTTAGTGGATTTCTACTTATTTTATTAAATATCATCTCCACCAAACAGGACAAGCTTGCATCTGTTATAGTTTTGGAGAAAAATGTGTTCATTTCATGTATGCGCGAAATGCCTTAAAAATGGCTTTAAAATGGATTTGGAGCATGGAGACGATTATCTCGGGATTGCAAGATAACCAAACAAAACTTTTAGTGGATTTCTACTTATTTTATTAAATATCATCTCCACCAAACAGGACAAGCTTGCATCTGTTATAGTTTTGGAGAAAAATGTGTTCATTTCATGTATGCGCAAAATGCCTTTGAAATGGCTTTAAAATGGATTTGGAGCATGGAGACGATTATCTCAGGATGGCAATATAAACAAACGAAACTTTTAGTAGATTTCTACTTATTTTATTAAATATTATCTCCACCAAACAGGACAAGCTTGCATCTGTTATAGTTTTGGAGAAAAATGTGTTCATTTCATGTATGCGCGAAATGCCTTAAAAATGGCTTTAAAATGGATTTGGAGCATGGAGACGATTATCTCGGGATTGCAAGATAACCAAACAAAACTTTTAGTGGATTTCTACTTATTTTATTAAATATCATCTCCACCAAACAGGACAAGCTTGCATCTGTTATAGTTTTAAAGAAAAATGTGTTCATTTCATTTATGCGTGAAATGCCTTAGAAATGGGTTTTAAGAGCATTTGAAGCATGGAGACGATTATCTCGAGATTGCAAGATAACCAAACAAAACTTTTAGTGGATTTCTTTTTATTTTATTAAATATCATCTCCACCAAACAGGACAAGCTTGCATCTGTTATAGTTTTGGAGAAAAATGTGTTCATTTCATGTATGCGCGAAATGCCTTAAAAATGGCTTTAAAATGGATTTGGAGCATGGAGACGATTATCTCGGGATTGCAAGATAACCAAACAAAACTTTTAGTGGATTTCTACTTATTTTATTAAATATCATCTCCACCAAACAGGACAAGCTTGCATCTGTTATAGTTTTGGAGAAAAATGTGTTCATTTCATTTATGCGCGAAATGCCTTAGAAATGGGTTTTAATAGCATTTGAAGCATGGAGACGATTATCTCAAGATTGCAAGATAACCAAACAAAACTTTTAGTGGATTTCTACTTATTTTATTAAATATCATCTCCACCAAACAGGACAAGCTTGCATCTGTTATAGTTTTGGAGAAAAATGTGTTCATTTCATGTATGCGCGAAATGCCTTAAAAATGGCTTTAAAATGGATTTGGAGCATGGAGACGATTATCTCGGGATTGCAAGATAACCAAACAAAACTTTTAGTGGATTTCTACTTATTTTATTAAATATCATCTCCACCAAACAGGACAAGCTTGCATGTGTTATAGTTTTGGAGAAAAATGTGTTCATTTCATGTATGCGCAAAATGCCTTTGAAATGGCTTTAAAATGGATTTGGAGCATGGAGACGATTATCTCAGGATGGCAATATAAACAAACGAAACTTTTAGTAGATTTCTACTTATTTTATTAAATATTATCTCCACCAAACAGGACAAGCTTGCATCTGTTATAGTTTTGGAGAAAAATGTGTTCATTTCATGTATGCGCGAAATGCCTTAAAAATGGCTTTAAAATGGATTTGGAGCATGGAGACGATTATCTCGGGATTGCAAGATAACCAAACAAAACTTTTAGTGGATTTCTACTTATTTTATTAAATATCATCTCCACCAAACCGGACAAGCTTGCATCTGTTATAGTTTTGGAGAAAAATGTGTTCATTTCATGTATGCGCGAAATGCCTTAAAAATGGCTTTAAAATGGATTTGGAGCATGGAGACGATTATCTCGGGATTGCAAGATAACCAAACAAAACTTTTAGTGGATTTCTACTTATTTTATTAAATATCATCTCCACCAAACAGGACAAGCTTGCATCTGTTATAGTTTTGGAGAAAAATGTGTTCATTTCATGTATGCGCAAAATGCCTTTGAAATGGCTTTAAAATGGATTTGGAGCATGGAGACGATTATCTCAGGATGGCAATATAAACAAACGAAACTTTTAGTAGATTTCTACTTATTTTATTAAATATTATCTCCACCAAACAGGACAAGCTTGCATCTGTTATAGTTTTGGAGAAAAATGTGTTCATTTCATGTATGCGCAAAATGCCTTTGAAATGGCTTTAAAATGGATTTGGAGCATGGAGACGATTATCTCAGGATGGCAATATAAACAAACGAAACTTTTAGTAGATTTCTACTTATTTTATTAAATATTATCTCCACCAAACAGGACAAGCTTGCATCTGTTATATATAGTTTTGGAGAAAAATGTGTTCATTTCATTTATGCGCGAAATGCCTTAGAAATGGGTTTTAAGAGCATTTGAAGCATGGAGACGATTATCTCGAGATTGCAAGATAACCAAACAAAACTTTTAGTGGATTTCTACTTATTTTATTAAACAAACAGGACAAGCTTGCATCTGTTATAGTTTTGGAGAAAAATGTGTTCATTTCATGTATGCGCGAAATGCCTTAAAAATGGCTTTAAAATGGATTTGGAGCATGGAGACGATTATCTCGGGATTGCAAGATAACCAAACAAAACTTTTAGTGGATTTCTACTTATTTTATTAAATATCATCTCCACCAAACAGGACAAGCTTGCATCTGTTATAGTTTTGGAGAAAAATGTGTTCATTTCATTTATGCGCGAAATGCCTTAGAAATGGGTTTTAATAGCATTTGACGCATGGAGACGATTATCTCGAGATTGCAAGATAACCAAACAAAACTTTTAGTGGATTTCTACTTATTTTATTAAATATCATCTCCACCAAACAGGACAAGCTTGCATCTGTTATAGTTTTGGAGAAAAATGTGTTCATTTCATGTATGCGCGAAATGCCTTAAAAATGACTTTAAAATGGATTTGGAGCATGGAGACGATTATCTCGGGATTGCAAGATAACCAAACAAAACTTTTAGTGGATTTCTACTTATTTTATTAAATATCATCTCCACCAAACAGGACAAGCTTGCATGTGTTATAGTTTTGGAGAAAAATGTGTTCATTTCATGTATGCGCAAAATGCCTTTGAAATGGCTTTAAAATGGATTTGGAGCATGGAGACGATTATCTCAGGATGGCAATATAAACAAACGAAACTTTTAGTAGATTTCTACTTATTTTATTAAATATTATCTCCACCAAACAGGACAAGCTTGCATCTGTTATAGTTTTGGAGAAAAATGTGTTCATTTCATGTATGCGCGAAATGCCTTAAAAATGGCTTTAAAATGGATTTGGAGCATGGGGACGATTATCTCGGGATTGCAAGATAACCAAACAAAACTTTTAGTGGATTTCTACTTATTTTATTAAATATCATCTCCACCAAACAGGACAAGCTTGCATCTGTTATAGTTTTGGAGAAAAATGTGTTCATTTCATGTATGCGCGAAATGCCTTAAAAATGGCTTTAAAATGGATTTGGAGCATGGAGACGATTATCTCGGGATTGCAAGATAACCAAACAAAACTTTTAGTGGATTTCTACTTATTTTATTAAATATCATCTCCACCAAACAGGACAAGCTTGCATCTGTTATAGTTTTGGAGAAAAATGTGTTCATTTCATGTATGCGCAAAATGCCTTTGAAATGGCTTTAAAATGGATTTGGAGCATGGAGACGATTATCTCAGGATGGCAATATAAACAAACGAAACTTTTAGTAGATTTCTACTTATTTTATGAAATATTATCTCCACCAAACAGGACAAGCTTGCATCTGTTATAGTTTTGGAGAAAAATGTGTTCATTTCATGTATGCGCGAAATGCCTTAAAAATGGCTTTAAAATGGATTTGGAGCATGGACACGATTATCTCGGGATTGCAAGATAACCAAACAAAACTTTTAGTGGATTTCTACTTATTTTATTAAATATCATCTCCACCAAACAGGAGAAGCTTGCATCTGTTATAGTTTTAAAGAAAAATGTGTTCATTTCATTTATGCGCGAAATGCCTTAGAAATGGGTTTTAAGAGCATTTGAAGCATGGAGACGATTATCTCGAGATTGCAAGATAACCAAACAAAACTTTTAGTGGATTTCTACTTATTTTATTAAATATCATCTCCACCAAACAGGACAAGCTTGCATCTGTTATAGTTTTGGAGAAAAATGTGTTCATTTCATGTATGCGCGAAATGCTTTAAAAATGGCTTTAAAATGGATTTGGAGCATGGAGACGATTATCTCGGGATTGCAAGATAACCAAACAAAACTTTTAGTGGATTTCTACTTATTTTATTAAATATCATCTCCACCAAACAGGACAAGCTTGCATCTGTTATAGTTTTGGAGAAAAATGTGTTCATTTCATTTATGCGCGAAATGCCTTAGAAATGGGTTTTAATAGCATTTGAAGCATGGAGACGATTATCTCAGGATTGCAAGATAACCAAACAAAACTTTTAGTGGATTTCTACTTATTTTATTAAATATCATCTCCACCAAACAGGACAAGCTTGCATGTGTTATAGTTTTGGAGAAAAATGTGTTCATTTCATGTATGCGCAAAATGCCTTTGAAATGGCTTTAAAATGGATTTGGAGCATGGAGACGATTATCTCAGGATGGCAATATAAACAAACGAAACTTTTAGTAGATTTCTACTTATTTTATTAAATATTATCTCCACCAAACAGGACAAGCTTGCATCTGTTATAGTTTTGGAGAAAAATGTGTTTATTTCATGTATGCGCAAAATGCCTTTGAAATGGCTTTAAAATGGATTTGGAGCATGGAGACGATTATCTCGAGATTGCAAGATAACCAAACAAAACTTTTAGTGGATTTCTACTTATTTTATTAAATATCATCTCCACCAAACAGGACAAGCTTGCATCTGTTATAGTTTTGGAGAAAAATGTGTTCATTTCATTTATGCGCGAAATGCCTTAGAAATGGGTTTTAATAGCATTTGAAGCATGGAGACGATTATCTCGAGATTGCAAAATAACCAAACAAAACTTTTAGTGGATTTCTACTTATTTTATTAAATCATCATCTCTGAAAATAGGGTCCCACAGCTGCACCCCATCAGTGTGAGCAGGACTCTTAGGACTCTTAGAAGAGTTAATGCTCTGAGACCATGGGGGCGCTTAGCCCCCTCTCTTCGTCACTGAGGATGATTTCATTTTTCATGGATTAGAGAGGGTGGTCCTTGTGGTGGACTGCAGGTATGGAGAGCTGTTGTCATCGTATTAGATAGATAAGAATGATTATATGTATTGTAGAAATGTCTCCTATCATGTTCCCTAATTTTTTATTATGTCCACATCCTGGTCCCCATCTTGGACATCATAACAAACGTGCACTTTTTTGTTTAATTTACACATTGGACCATAGGAAAAATGACACTACAGCTACAGAGGTGACCGTCTGATAGCCCAGCTCGACTATCCATCTCTACTGAAGACCCTTTCAGCTTTTTGAGAGTTGGGTGGAGGACATCATCTCTGAAAATAGGGTCCCACAGCTGCACCCCATCAGTGTGAGCAGGACTCTTAGGACTCTTAGAAGAGTCAATGCTCTGAGACCATTGGGGGCACTTAGCCCCCTCTCTTCATCACTGAGGATGATTTCATTTTTCAGGGATTAGAGAGGGTGGTCCTTGTGGTGGACTGCAGGTATGGAGAGCTGTTGTCATCGTATTAGATAGATAAGAATGATTATATGTATTGTAGAAATGTCTCCTATCATGTTCCCTAATTTTTTATTATGTCCACATCCTGGTCCCCATCTTGGACATCATAACAAACGTGCACTTTTTTGTTTAATTTACACATTGGACCATAGGGAAAATGAAACTACAGCTACAGAGGTGACCGTCTGATAGCCCAGCTCGACTATCCATCTCTACTGAAGACCCTTTCAGCTTTTTGAGAGTTGGGTGGAGGACATCATCTCTGAAAATAGGGTCCCACAGCTGCACCCCATCAGTGTGAGCAGGACTCTTAGGACTTTTAGACCCTTTCAGCTTTTTGAGAGTTGGGTGGAGGACATCATCTCTGAAAATAGGGTCCCACAGCTGCACCCCATCAGTGTGAGCAGGACTCTTAGGACTCTTAGAAGAGTCAATGCTCTGAGACCATGGGGGGCGCTTAGCCCCCTCTCCTCGTCACTGAGGATGATTTCACTTTTTAGGGAATAGAGAGGGTGGTCCTTGTGGTGGACTGCAGGTATGGAGAGCTGTTGTCATCGTATTAGATAGATAAGAATGATTATATGTATTGTAGAAATGTCTCCTATCATGTTCCCTATTTTTTTATTATGTCCACATCCTGGTCCCCATCTTGGAAATCATAACAAACGTGCACTTTTTTGTTTAATTTACAAATTGGACCATAGGAAAAATGACACTACAGCTACAGAGGTGACCGTCTGATAGCCCAGCTCGACTATCCATCTCTACTGAAGACCCTTTCAGCTTTTTGAGAGTTGGGTGGAGGACATCATCTCTGAAAATAGGGTCCCACAGCTGCACCCCATCAGAGTGAGCAGGAATCTTAGGACTCTTAGAAGAGTCAATGCTCTGAGACCATGGGGGGCGCTTAGCCCCCTCTCTTCGTCACTGAGGATGATTTCATTTTTCAGGGATTAGAGAGAGTGGTCCTTGTGGTGGACTGCAGGTATGGAGAGCTGTTGTGATCGTATTAGATAGATAAGAAAGATTATATGTATTGTAGAAATGTCTTCAGTAGAGATGGATAGTCGAGCTGGGCTATCAGACGGTCACCTCTGTAGCTGTAGTGTCATTTTTCCTATGGTCCAATGTGTAAATTAAACAAAAAAGTGCACGTTTGTTATGATGTCCAAGATGGGGACCAGGATGTGGACATAATAAAAAATTAGGGAACATGATAGGAGACATTTCTACAATACATTTAATCATTCTTATCTATCTAATACGATGACAACAGCTCTCCATACCTGCAGTCCACCACAAGGACCACCCTCTCTAATCCCTGAAAAATGAAATCATCCTCAGTGACGAAGAGAGGGGGCTAAGCGCCCCCATGGTCTCAGAGCATTAACTCTTCTAAGAGTCCTAAGGGCATTTCGCGCATAAATGAAATGATCACATTTTTCTCCAAAACTATAACAGATGCAAGCTTGTCCTGTTTGGTGGAGATAATATTTAATAAAATAAGTAGAAACCTACTAAAAGTTTTGTTTGTTTATATTGCAATCCTGAGATAATCGTCTCCATGCTCCAAATCCATTTTAAAGCCATTTCAAAGGCATTTCACGCATAAATGAAATGATCACATTTTTCTCCAAAACTATAACACATGCAAGCTTGTCCTGTTTGGTGGAGATGATATTTAATAAAATAAGTAGAAATCCACTAAAAGTTTTGTTTGGTTATCTTGCAATCCCAAGATAATCGTCTCCATGCTCCAAATCCATTTTAAAGCCATTTTTAAGGCATTTCGCGCATAAATGAAATGATCACATTTTTCTCCAAAACTATAACAGATGCAAGATTGTCCTGTTTGGTGGAGATAATATTTAATAAAATAAGTAGAAATCTACTAAAAGTTTTGTTTGTTTATATTGCCATCCTGAGATAATCGTCTCCATGCTCCAAATCCATTTTAAAGCCATTTCAAAGGCATTTTGCGCATAAATGAAATGATCACATTTTTCTCCAAAACTATAACACATGCAAGCTTGTCCTGTTTGGTGGAGATGATATTTGGTAAAATAAGTAGAAATCCACTAAAAGTTTTGTTTGGTTATCTTGCAATCCCGAGATAATCGTCTCCATGCTCCAAATCTATTTTAAAGCCATTTCAAAGGCATTGTGCGCATAAATGAAATGATCACATTTTTCTCCAAAACTATAACAGATGCAAGCTTGTCCTGTTTGGTGGGGATAATATTTAATAAAATAAGTAGAAATCCACTAAATGTTTTGTTTGGTTATCTTGCAATCCCGAGATAATCGTCTCCATGCTCCAAATCCATTTTAAAGCCATTTTTAAGGCATTTCGCGCATAAATGAAATGATCACATTTTTCTCCAAAACTATAACAGATGGAAGCTCGTCCTGTTTGGAGGGGATAATATTTAATAAAATAAGTAGAAATCCACTAAAAGTTTTGTTTGGTTATCTTGCAATCCCGAGATAATCGTCTCCATGCTTCAAATCCATTTAAAAGCCATTTTGAAGGCATTTCACGCATAAATGAAATGATCACATTTTTCTTCAAAACTAAAACAGATGCAAGCTTGTCCTGTTTGGTAGAGATGATATTTAATAAAATATGTAGAAATCCACTAAAAGTTTTGTTTGGTTATCTTGCAATCCCGAGATAATCGTCTCCATGCTTCAAAACTATTTTAAAGCCATTTTTAAGGCATTTCGCGCATACATGAAATGATCACATTTTTCTCCAAAACTATAACAGATGCAAGCTTGTCCTGTTTGGTGGAGATAATATTTAATAAAATAAGTAGAAACCTACTAAAAGTTTCGTTTGTTTATATTGCAATCCTGAGATAATCGTCTCCATGCTCCAAATCCATTTTAAAGCCATTTCAAAGGCATTTCGCGCATAAATGAAATGATCACATTTTTCTCCAAAACTATAACAGATGCAAGCTTCTCCTGTTTGGTGGAGATGATATTTAATAAAATAAGTAGAAATCCACTAACAGATTTGTTTGGTTATCTTGCAATCCCGAGATAGTCGTCTCCATGCTCCAAATCCATTTTAAAGCCATCTTTAAGGCATTTCGCGCATAAATGAAATGATCACATTTTTCTCCAAAACTATAACAGATGCAAGCTTGTCCTGTTTGGTGGAGATGATATTTCATAAAATAAGTAGAAATCCACTAAAAGTTTTGTTTGGTTATCTTGCAATCCCGAGATAATCGTCTCCATGTTCCAAACCCTTTTTAAAGCCATTTTTAAGGCATTTCGCGCATAAATGAAATGATCACATTTTTCTCCAAAACTATAACAGATGCAAGCTTGTCCTGTTTGGTGGGGATAATATTTAATAAAATAAGTAGAAATCCACTAAAAGTTTTGTTTGGTTATCTTGCAATCCCAAGATAATCGTCTCCATGCTCCAAATCCATTTTAAAGCCATTTTTAAGGCATTTCGCGCATAAATGAAATGATCACATTTTTCTCCAAAACTATAACAGATGCAAGCTTGTCCTGTTTGGTGGAGATAATATTTAATAAAATAAGTAGAAATCTACTAAAAGTTTCGTTTGTTTATATTGCCATCCTGAGATAATCGTCTCCTTGCTCCAAATCCATTTTAAAGCCATTTCAAAGGCATTTTGCGCATAAATGAAATGATCACATTTTTCTCCAAAACTATAACACATGCAAGCTTGTCCTGTTTGGTGGAGATGATATTTGGTAAAATAAGTAGAAATCCACTAAAAGTTTTGTTTGGTTATCTTGCAATCCCGAGATAATCGTCTCCATGCTCCAAATCTATTTTAAAGCCATTTCAAAGGCATTGTGCGCATAAATGAAATGATCACATTTTTCTCCAAAACTATAACAGATGCAAGCTTGTCCTGTTTGGAGGGGATGATTTTTAATAAAATAATTAGAAATCCACTAAAAGTTTTGTTTGGTTATCTTGCAATCCCGAGATAATCGTCTCCATGCTTCAAAACCATTTTAAAGCCATTTTTAAGGCATTTCGCGCATAAATGAAATGATCACATTTTTCTCCAAAACTTTAACAGATGCAAGCTTGTCCTGTTTGGTGGAGATAATATTTAATAAAATAAGTAGAAACCTACTAAAAGTTTCGTTTGTTTATATTGCAATCCTGAGATAATCGTCTCCATGCTCCAAATCCATTTTAAAGCCATTTCAAAGGCATTTCGCGCATAAATGAAATGATCACATTTTTCTCCAAAACTATAACACATGCAAGCTTGTCCTGTTTGGTGGAGATAATATTTAATAAAATAAGTAGAAATCTACTAAAAGTTTTGTTTGTTTATATTGCCATCCTGAGATAATCGTCTCCATGCTCCAAATCCATTTTAAAGCCATTTCAAAGGCATTTTGCGCATAAATGAAATGATCACATTTTTCTCCAAAACTATAACACATGCAAGCTTGTCCTGTTTGGTGGAGATGATATTTGGTAAAATAAGTAGAAATCCACTAAAAGTTTTGTTTGGTTATCTTGCAATCCCGAGATAATCGTCTCCATGCTCCAAATCTATTTTAAAGCCATTTCAAAGGCATTGTGCGCATAAATGAAATGATCACATTTTTCTCCAAAACTATAACAGATGCAAGCTTGTCCTGTTTGGTGGGGATAATATTTAATAAAATAAGTAGAAATCCACTAAAAGTTTTGTTTGGTTATCTTGCAATCCCGAGATAATCGTCTCCATGCTCCAAATCCATTTTAAAGCCATTTTTAAGGCATTTCGCGCATAAATGAAATGATCACATTTTTCTCCAAAACTATAACAGATGCAAGCTTGTCCTGTTTGGTGGAGATAATATTTAATAAAATCAGTAGAAACCTACTAAAAGTTTCGTTTGTTTATATTGCAATCCTGAGATAATCGTCTCCATGCTCCAAATCCATTTTAAAGCCATTTCAAAGGCATTTCGCGCATAAATTAAATGATCACATTTTTCTCCAAAACTATAACAGATGCAAGCTTCTCCTGTTTGGTGGAGATGATATTTAATAAAATAAGTAGAAATCCACTAACAGATTTGTTTGGTTATCTTGCAATCCCGAGATAGTCGTCTCCATGCTCCAAATCCATTTTAAAGCCATCTTTAAGGCATTTCGCGCATAAATGAAATGATCACATTTTTCTCCAAAACTATAACAGATGCAAGCTTGTCCTGTTTGGTGGAGATGATATTTCATAAAATAAGTAGAAATCCACTAAAAGTTTTGTTTGGTTATCTTGCAATCCCGAGATAATCGTCTCCATGTTCCAAACCCTTTTTAAAGCCATTTTTAAGGCATTTCGCGCATAAATGAAATGATCACATTTTTCTCCAAAACTATAACAGATGCAAGCTTGTCCTGTTTGGTGGGGATAATATTTAATAAAATAAGTAGAAATCCACTAAAAGTTTTGTTTGGTTATCTTGCAATCCCAAGATAATCGTCTCCATGCTCCAAATCCATTTTAAAGCCATTTTTAAGGCATTTCGCGCATAAATGAAATGATCACATTTTTCTCCAAAACTATAACAGATGCAAGCTTGTCCTGTTTGGTGGAGATAATATTTAATAAAATAAGTAGAAATCTACTAAAAGTTTCGTTTGTTTATATTGCCATCCTGAGATAATCGTCTCCTTGCTCCAAATCCATTTTAAAGCCATTTCAAAGGCATTTTGCGCATAAATGAAATGATCACATTTTTCTCCAAAACTATAACACATGCAAGCTTGTCCTGTTTGGTGGAGATGATATTTGGTAAAATAAGTAGAAATCCACTAAAAGTTTTGTTTGGTTATCTTGCAATCCCGAGATAATCGTCTCCATGCTCCAAATCTATTTTAAAGCCATTTCAAAGGCATTGTGCGCATAAATGAAATGATCACATTTTTCTCCAAAACTATAACACATGCAAGCTTGTCCTGTTTGGAGGGGATGATATTTAATAAAATAATTAGAAATGCACTAAAAGTTTTGTTTGGTTATCTTGCAATCCCGAGATAATCGTCTCCATGCTTCAAAACCATTTTAAAGCCATTTTTAAGGCATTTCGCGCATAAATGAAATGATCACATTTTTCTCCAAAACTTTAACAGATGCAAGCTTGTCCTGTTTGGTGGAGATAATATTTAATAAAATAAGTAGAAACCTACTAAAAGTTTCGTTTGTTTATATTGCAATCCTGAGATAATCGTCTCCATGCTCCAAATCCATTTTAAAGCCATTTCAAAGGCATTTCGCGCATAAATGAAATGATCACATTTTTCTCCAAAACTATAACACATGCAAGCTTGTCCTGTTTGGTGGAGATAATATTTAATAAAATAGGTAGAAATCTACTAAAAGTTTTGTTTGTTTATATTGCCATCCTGAGATAATCGTCTCCATGCTCCAAATCCATTTTAAAGCCATTTCAAAGGCATTTTGCGCATAAATGAAATGATCACATTTTTCTCCAAAACTTTAACACATGCAAGCTTGTCCTGTTTGGTGGAGATGATATTTGGTAAAATAAGTAGAAATCCACTAAAAGTTTTGTTTGGTTATCTTGCAATCCCGAGATAATCGTCTCCATGCTCCAAATCTATTTTAAAGCCATTTCAAAGGCATTGTGCGCATAAATGAAATGATCACATTTTTCTCCAAAACTATAACAGATGCAAGCTTGTCCTGTTTGGTGGGGATAATATTTAATAAAATAAGTAGAAATCCACTAAAAGTTTTGTTTGGTTATCTTGCAATCCCGAGATAATCGTCTCCATGCTCCAAATCCATTTTAAAGCCATTTTTAAGGCATTTCGCGCATAAATGAAATGATCACATTTTTCTCCAAAACTATAACAGATGGAAGCTCGTCCTGTTTGGAGGGGATAATATTTAATAAAATAAGTAGAAATCCACTAAAAGTTTTGTTTGGTTATCTTGCAATCCCGAGATAATCGTCTCCATGCTTCAAATCCATTTAAAAGCCATTTTGAAGGCATTTCACGCATAAATGAAATGATCACATTTTTCTTCAAAACTAAAACAGATGCAAGCTTGTCCTGTTTGGTAGAGATGATATTTAATAAAATATGTAGAAATCCACTAAAAGTTTTGTTTGGTTATCTTGCAATCCCGAGATAATCGTCTCCATGCTTCAAAACTATTTTAAAGCCATTTTTAAGGCATTTCGCGCATACATGAAATGATCACATTTTTCTCCAAAACTATAACAGATGCAAGCTTGTCCTGTTTGGTGGAGATAATATTTAATAAAATAAGTAGAAACCTACTAAAAGTTTCGTTTGTTTATATTGCAATCCTGAGATAATCGTCTCCATGCTCCAAATCCATTTTAAAGCCATTTCAAAGGCATTTCGCGCATAAATGAAATGATCACATTTTTCTCCAAAACTATAACAGATGCAAGCTTCTCCTGTTTGGTGGAGATGATATTTAATAAAATAAGTAGAAATCCACTAACAGATTTGTTTGGTTATCTTGCAATCCCGAGATAGTCGTCTCCATGCTCCAAATCCATTTTAAAGCCATCTTTAAGGCATTTCGCGCATAAATGAAATGATCACATTTTTCTCCAAAACTATAACAGATGCAAGCTTGTCCTGTTTGGTGGAGATGATATTTCATAAAATAAGTAGAAATCCACTAAAAGTTTTGTTTGGTTATCTTGCAATCCCGAGATAATCGTCTCCATGTTCCAAACCCTTTTTAAAGCCATTTTTAAGGCATTTCGCGCATAAATGAAATGATCACATTTTTCTCCAAAACTATAACAGATGCAAGCTTGTCCTGTTTGGTGGGGATAATATTTAATAAAATAAGTAGAAATCCACTAAAAGTTTTGTTTGGTTATCTTGCAATCCCAAGATAATCGTCTCCATGCTCCAAATCCATTTTAAAGCCATTTTTAAGGCATTTCGCGCATAAATGAAATGATCACATTTTTCTCCAAAACTATAACAGATGCAAGCTTGTCCTGTTTGGTGGAGATAATATTTAATAAAATAAGTAGAAATCTACTAAAAGTTTCGTTTGTTTATATTGCCATCCTGAGATAATCGTCTCCTTGCTCCAAATCCATTTTAAAGCCATTTCAAAGGCATTTTGCGCATAAATGAAATGATCACATTTTTCTCCAAAACTATAACACATGCAAGCTTGTCCTGTTTGGTGGAGATGATATTTGGTAAAATAAGTAGAAATCCACTAAAAGTTTTGTTTGGTTATCTTGCAATCCCGAGATAATCGTCTCCATGCTCCAAATCTATTTTAAAGCCATTTCAAAGGCATTGTGCGCATAAATGAAATGATCACATTTTTCTCCAAAACTATAACAGATGCAAGCTTGTCCTGTTTGGAGGGGATGATATTTAATAAAATAATTAGAAATCCACTAAAAGTTTTGTTTGGTTATCTTGCAATCCCGAGATAATCGTCTCCATGCTTCAAAACCATTTTAAAGCCATTTTTAAGGCATTTCGCGCATAAATGAAATGATCACATTTTTCTCCAAAACTTTAACAGATGCAAGCTTGTCCTGTTTGGTGGAGATAATATTTAATAAAATAAGTAGAAACCTACTAAAAGTTTCGTTTGTTTATATTGCAATCCTGACATAATCGTCTCCTTGCTCCAAATCCATTTTAAAGCCATTTCAAAGGCATTTCGCGCATAAATGAAATGATCACATTTTTCTCCAAAACTATAACACATGCAAGCTTGTCCTGTTTGGTGGAGATGATATTTAATAAAATAAGTAGAAATCCATTAAAAGTTTTATTTGGTTATCTTGCAATCCCAAGATAATCGTTTCCATGCTCCAAATCCATTTTAAAGCCATTTTTAAGGCATTTCGCGCATAAATGAAATGATCACATTTTTCTCCAAAACTATAACAGATGCAAGCTTGTCCTGTTTGGAGGGGATGATATTTAATAAAATAATTAGAAATCCACTAAAAGTTGTGTTTGGTTATCTTGCAATCCCGAGATAATCGTCTCCATGCTTCAAAACCATTTTAAAGCCATTTTAAGGCATTTCGCGCATAAATGAAATGATCACATTTTTCTCCAAAACTATAACAGATGCAAGCTTGTCCTGTTTGGTGGAGATGATATTTAAAAAAAATAAGTAGAAATCCACTAAAAGTTTTGTTTGGTTATCTTGCAATCCCGAGATAATCGTCTCCGTGCTCCAAACCCTTTTTAAAGCCATTTTTAAGGCATTTCGCGCATAAATGAAATGATCACATTTTTTTCCAAAACTATAACAGATGCAAGCTTGTCCTGTTTGATGGGGATAATATTTATTAAAATAAGTAGAAATCCACTAAAAGTTTTGTTTGGCGCCCCCCATGGTTTTAGAGCATTGACTCTTCTAAGAGTCCTAAGAGTCCTGCTTACACTGATGGGGTGCAGCTGTGGGACCCTATTTTAAGAGATGATGTCCTCCACCCAACTCTCAAAAAGCTGAAAGGGTTTTCAGTAGAGATGGATATTCGAGCTGGGCTATCAGACGGTCACCTCTGTAGCTGTAGTGTCATTTTTCCTATGGTCCAATGTGTAAATTAAACAAAAAAGTACACGTTTGTTATGATGTCCAAGATGGGGACCAGGATGTGGACATAATAAAAAATTAGGGAACATGATAGGAGACATTTCTACAATACATATAATCATTCTTATCTATCTAATACGATCACAACAGCTCTCCATTCCTGCAGTCCACCACAAGGACCACTCTCTCTAATCCCTGAAAAATTAAATCATCCTCAGTGACGAAGAGAGGGGGCTAAGCGACCCCCATGGTCTCAGAGCATTGACTCTTCTAAGAGTCCTAAGAGTCCTGCTCACACTGATGGGGTGCAGCTGTGGGACCCTATTTTCAGAGATGATGTCCTCCACCCAACTCTCAAAAAGCTGAAAGGGTCTTCAGTAGAGATGGATAGTCGAGCTGGGCTATCAGACGGTCACCTCTGTAGCTGTAGTGTCATTTTTCCTATGGTCCAATGTGTAAATTAAACAAAAAAATGCACGTTTGTTATGATTTCCAAGATGGGGACCAGGATGTGGACATAATAAAAAAATAGGGAACATGATAGGAGACATTTCTACAATACATATAATTATTCTTATCTATCTAATACGATGACAACAGCTCTCCATACCTGCAGTCCACCACAAGGACCACCCTCTCTAATCCCTGAAAAATGAAATCATCCTCAGTGACGAAGAGAGGGGGCTAAGCGCACCCCATGGTCTCAAAACATTGACTCTTCTAAGAGTCCTAAGAGTCCTGCTCACACTGATGGGGTGCAGCTGTGGGACCCTATTTTCAGAGATGATGTCCTCCACCCAACTCTCAAAAAGCTGAAAGGGTCTTCAGTAGAGATGGATAGTCGAGCTGGGCTATCAGACGGTCACCTCTGTAGCTGTAGTGTCATTTTTCCTATGGTCCAATGTGTAAATTAAACAAAAAAGTGCACGTTTGTTATGATTTCCAAGATGGGGACCAGGATGTGGACATAATAAAAAAATAGGGAACATGATAGGAGACATTTCTACAATACATATAATCATTCTTATCTATCTAATACGATGACAACAGCTCTCCATACCTGCAGTCCACCACAAGGACCACCCTCTCTATTCCCTGAAAAGTGAAATCATCCTCAGTGACGAAGAGAGGGGGCTAAGCGCCCCCCATGGTCTCAGAGCATTGACTCTTCTAAGAGTCCTAAGAGTCCTGCTCACACTGATGGGGTGCAGCTGTGGGACCCTATTTTCAGAGATGATGTTCTCCACCAAACTCTCAAAAAGCTGAAAGGGTCTTCAGTAGAGATGGATAGTCGAGCTGGGCTATCAGACGGTCAACTCTGTACCTGTAGTGTCATTTTTCCTATGGTCCAATGTGTAAATTAAACAAAAAAGTGCTCGTTTGTTATGATGTCCAAGATGGGGACCAGGATGTGGACATAATAAAAAATTAGGGAACATGATAGGAGACATTTCTACAATACATATAATCATTCTTATCTATTTAATATGATGACAACAGCTCTCCATACCTGCAGTCCACCACAAGGACCACCCTCTCTAATCCCTGAAAAATGAAATCATCCTCAGTGACGAAGAGAGGGGGCTAAGCGCACCCCATGGTCTCAAAACATTGACTCTTCTAAGAGTCCTGCTCACACTGATGGGGTGCAGCTGTGGGACCCTATTTTCAAAGATGATGTCCTCCACCCAACTCTCAAAAAGCTGAAAGGGTCTTCAGTAGAGATGGATAGTCGAGCTGGGCTATCAGACGGTCACCTCTGTAGCTGTAGTGTCATTTTTCCTATGGTCCAATGTGTAAATTAAACAAAAAAGTGCACGTTTGTTATGATTTCCAAGATGGGGACCAGGATGTGGACATAATAAAAAAATAGGGAACATGATAGGAGACATTTCTACAATGCATATAATCATTCTTATCTATCTAATACGATGACAACAGCTCTCCATACCTGCAGTCCACCACAAGGACCACCCTCTCTATTCCCTGAAAAGTGAAATCATCCTCAGTGACGAAGAGAGGGGGCTAAGCGCCCCCCATGGTCTCAGAGCATTGACTCTTCTAAGAGTCCTAAGAGTCCTGCTCACACTGATGGGGTGCAGCTGTGGGACCCTATTTTCAGAGATGATGTTCTCCACCAAACTCTCAAAAAGCTGAAAGGGTCTTCAGTAGAGATGGATAGTCGAGCTGGGCTATCAGACGGTCACCTCTGTACCTGTAGTGTCATTTTTCCTATGGTCCAATGTGTAAATTAAACAAAAAAGTGCACGTTTGTTATGATGTCCAAGATGGGGACCAGGATGTGGACATAATAAAAAATTAGGGAACATGATAGGAGACATTTCTACAATACATATAATCATTCTTATCTATTTAATACGATGACAACAGCTCTCCATACCTGCAGTCCACCACAAGGACCACCCTCTCTAATCCCTGAAAAATGAAATCATCCTTAGTGACGAAGAGAGGGGGCTAAACGCCCCCCATGGTCTCAGAGCATTGACTCTTCTAAGAGTCCTAAGAGTCCTGCTCACACTGATGGGGTGCAGCTGTGGGACCCTATTTTCAGAGATGATGTCCTCCACCCAACTCTCAAAAAGCTGAAAGGGTCTTCAGTAGAGATGGATTGTCGAGCTGGGCTATCAGACGGTCACCTCTGTAGCTGTAGTGTCATTTTTCCTATGGTCCAATGTGTAAATTAAACAAAAAAGTGCACGTTTGTTATGATGTCCAAGATGGGGACCAGGATGTGGACATAATAAAAAATTAGGGAACATGATAGGAGACATTTCTACAATACATATAATCATTCTTATCTATCTAATACGATAACAGCTCTCCATACCTGCAGTCCACCACAAGGACCACCCTCTCTAATCCCTGAAAAATGAAATCATCCTCAGTGACGAAGAGAGGGGGCTAAGTGCCCCCAATGGTCTCAGAGCATTGACTCTTCTAAGAGTCCTAAGAGTCCTGCTCACACTGATGGGGTGCAGCTGTGGGACCCTATTTTCAGAGATGATGTCCTCCACCCAACTCTCAAAAAGCTGAAAGGGTCTTCAGTAGAGATGGATAGTCGAGCTGGGCTATCAGACGGTCACCTCTGTAGCTGTAGTGTCATTTTTCCTATGGTCCAATGTGTAAATTAAACAAAAAAGTGCACGTTTGTTATGATGTCCAAGATGGGGACCAGGATGTGGACATAATAAAAAATTAGGGAACATGATAGGAGACATTTCTACAATACATATAATCATTCTTATCTATCTAATACGATGACAACAGCTCTCCATACCTGCAGTCCACCACAAGGACCACCCTCTCTAATCCCTGAAAAATGAAATCATCCTCAGTGACGAAGAGAGGGGGCTAAGCGCCCCCATGGTCTCAGAGCATTAACTCTTCTAAGAGTCCTAAGAGTCCTGCTCACACTGATGGGGTGCAGCTGTGGGACCCTATTTTCAGAGATGATGTCCTCCACCCAACTCTCAAAAAGCTGAAAGGGTCTTCAGTAGAGATGGATAGTCGAGCTGGGCTATCAGACGGTCACCTCTGTAGCTGTAGTGTCATTTTTCCTATGGTCCAATGTGTAAATTAAACAAAAAAGTGCACGTTTGTTATGATGTCCAAGATGGGGACCAGGATGTGGACATAATAAAAAATTAGGGAACATGATAGGAGACATTTCTACAATACATATAATCATTCTTATCTATCTAATACGATGACAACAGCTCTCCATACCTGCAGTCCACCACAAGGACCACCCTCTCTAATCCCTGAAAAATGAAATCATCCTCAGTGACGAAGAGAGGGGGCCAAGCGCCCCCCATGGTACCAGAGCATTGACTCTTCTAAGAGTCCTAAGAGTCCTGCTCACACTGATGGGGTGAAGCTGTGGGACCCTATTTTCAGAGATGATGTCCTCCACCCGACTGTCAAAAAGCTGAAAGGGTCTTCAGTAGAGATGGATAGTCGAGCTGGGCTATCAGACGGTCACCTATGTAGCTGTAGTGTCATTTTTCCTATGGTCCAATGTGTAAATTAAACAAAAAAGTGCACATTTGTTATGATGTCCAAGATGGGGACCAGGATGTGGACATAATAAGAAATTAGGGAACATGATAGGAGACATTTCTACAATACATATAATCATTCTTATCTATCTAATACGATGACAACAGCTCTCCATACCTGCAGTCCACCACAAGGACCACCCTCTCTAATCCCTGAAAAATGAAATCATCCTCAGTGACGAAGAGAGGGGGCTAAGTGCCCCCAATGGTCTCAGAGCATTGACTCTTCTAAGAGTCCTAAGAGTCCTGCTCACACTGATGGGGTGCAGCTGTGGGACCCTATTTTCAGAGATGATGTCCTCCACCCAACTCTCAAAAAGCTGAAAGGGTCTTCAGTAGAGATGGATAGTCGAGCTGGGCTATCAGACGGTCACCTCTGTAGCTGTAGTGTCATTTTTCCTATGGTCCAATGTGTAAATTAAACAAAAAAGTGCACGTTTGTTATGATGTCCAAGATGGGGACCAGGATGTGGACATAATAAAAAATTAGGGAACATGATAGGAGACATTTCTACAATACATATAATCATTCTTATCTATCTAATACGATGACAACAGCTCTCCATACCTGCAGTCCACCACAAGGACCACCCTCTCTAATCCCTGAAAAATGAAATCATCCTCAGTGACGAAGAGAGGGGGCTAAGCGCCCCCATGGTCTCAGAGCATTAACTCTTCTAAGAGTCCTAAGAGTCCTGCTCACACTGATGGGGTGCAGCTGTGGGACCCTATTTTCAGAGATGATGTCCTCCACCCAACTCTCAAAAAGCTGAAAGGGTCTTCAGTAGAGATGGATAGTCGAGCTAGGCTATCAGACGGTCACCTCTGTAGCTGTAGTGTCATTTTTCCTATGGTCCAATGTGTAAATTAAACAAAAAAGTGCACGTTTGTTATGATGTCCAAGATGGGGACCAGGATGGTGGACTGCAGATATGGAGAGCTGTTATCATCATATTAGATAGATAAGAATGATTATATGTATTGTAGAAATGTCTCCTATCATGTTCCCTAATTTTTTATTATGTCCACATCCTGGTCCCCATCTTGGACATCATAACAAACGTGCACTTTTTTGTTTAATTTACACATTGGACCATAGGAAAAATGACACTACAGCTACAGAGGTGACCGTCTGATAGCCCAGCTCGACTATCCATCTCTACTGAAGACCCTTTCAGCTTTTTGAGAGTTGGGTGGAGGACATCATCTCTGAAAATAGGGTCCCACAGCTGCAACCCATCAGTGTGAGCAGGACTCTTAGGACTCTTAGAAGAGTTAATGCTCTGAGACCATGGGGGCGCTTAGCCCCCTCTCTTCGTCACTGAGGATGATTTCATTTTTCAGGGATTAGAGAGGGTGGTCCTTGTGGTGGACTGCAGGTATGGAGAGCTGTTGTCATCGTATTAGATAGATAAGAATGATTATATGTATTGTAGAAATGTCTCCTATCATGTTCCCTAATTTTTTATTATGTCCACATCCTGGTCCCCATCTTGCACTTTTTTGTTTAATTTACACATTGGACCATAGGAAAAATGACACTACAGCTACAGAGGTGACCGTCTGATAGCCCAGCTCGACTATCCATCTCTACTGAAGACCCTTTCAGCTTTTTGAGAGTTGGGTGGAGGACATCATCTCTGAAAATAGGGTCCCACAGCTGCACCCCATCAGTGTGAGCAGGACTCTTAGGACTCTTAGAAGAGTCAATGCTCTGAGACCATGGGGGGCGCTTAGCCCCCACTCTTCGTCACTGAGGATGATTTCATTTTTCAGGGATTAGAGAGGGTGGTCCTTGTGGTGGACTGCAGGTATGGAGAGCTGTTGTCATCGTTTTAAATAGATAAGAATGATTATATGTATTGTAGAAATGTCTCCTATCATGTTCCCTAATTTTTTATTATGTCCACATCCTGGTCCCCATCTTGGACATCATAACAAACGTGCACTTTTTTGTTTAATTTACACATTGGACCATAGGAAAAATGACACTACAGCTACAGAGGTGACCGTCTGATAGCCCAGCTCGACTATCCATCTCTACTGAAGACCCTTTCAGCTTTTTGAGAGTTGGGTAGAGAACATCATCTCTGAAAATAGGGTCCCACAGCTGCACCCCATCAGTGTGAGCAGGACTCTTAGGACTCTTAGAAGAGTCAATGCTCTGAGACCATGGGGGGCGCTTAGCCCCCTCTCTTCGTCACTGAGGATGATTTCACTTTTCAGGTAATAGAGAGGGTGGTCCTTGTGGTGGACTGCAGGTATGGAGAGCTGTTGTCATCGTATTAGATAGATAAGAATGATTATATGTATTGTAGAAATGTCTCCTATCATGTTCCCTATTTTTTTATTATGTCCACATCCTGGTCCCCATCTTGGAAATCATAACAAACGTGCACTTTTTTGTTTAATTTACACATTGGACCATAGGAAAAATGACACTACAGCTACAGAGGTGACCGTCTGATAGCCCAGCTCGACTATCCATCTCTACTGAAGACCCTTTCAGCTTTTTGAGAGTTGGGTGGAGGACATCATCTCTGAAAATAGGGTCCCACAGCTGCACCCCATCAGTGTGAGCAGGAATCTTAAGACTCTTAGAAGAGTCAATGCTCTGAGACCATGGGGGGCGCTTAGCCCCCTCTCTTCGTCACTGAGGATGATTTAATTTTTCAGGGATTAGAGAGAGTGGTCCTTGTGGTGGACTGCAGGTATGGAGAGCTGTTGTGATCGTATTAGATAGATAAGAATGATTATATGTATTGTAGAAATGTCTCCTATCATGTTCCCTAATTTCTTAATATGTCCACATCCTGGTCCCCATCTTGGACATCATAACAAACGTGCACTTTTTTGTTTAATTTACACATTGGACCATAGGAAAAATGACACTACAGCTACAGAGGTGACCGTCTGATAGCCCAGCTCGACTATCCATCTCTACTGAAGACCCTTTCAGCTTTTTGAGAGTTGGGTGGAGGACATCATCTCTGAAAATAGGGTCCCACAGCTTCACCCCATCAGTGTGAGCAGGACTCTTAGGACTCTTAGAAGATTCAATGCTCTGGTACCATGGGGGGCGCTTGGCCCCCTCTCTTCGTCACTGAGGATGATTTCATTTTTCAGGGATTAGAGAGGGTGGTCCTTGTGGTGGACTGCAGGTATGGAGAGCTGTTGTCATCGTATTAGATAGATAAGAATGATTATATGTATTGTAGAAATGTCTCCTATCATGTTCCCTAATTTTTTATTATGTCCACATCCTGGTCCCCATCTTGGACATCATAACAAACGTGCACTTTTTTGTTTAATTTACACATTGGACCATAGGAAAAATGACACTACAGCTACAGAGGTGACCGTCTGATAGCCCAGCTCGACTATCCATCTCTACTGAAGACCCTTTCAGCTTTTTGAGAGTTGGGTGGAGGACATCATCTCTGAAAATAGGGTCCCACAGCTGCACCCCATCAGTGTGAGCAGGACTCTTAGGACTCTTAGAAGAGTTAATGCTCTGAGACCATGGGGGCGCTTAGCCCCCTCTCTTCGTCACTGAGGATGATTTCATTTTTCAGGGATTAGAGAGGGTGGTCCTTGTGGTGGACTGCAGGTATGGAGAGCTGTTGTCATCGTATTAGATAGATAAGAATGATTATATGTATTGTAGAAATGTCTCCTATCATGTTCCCTAATTTTTTATTATGTCCACATCCTGGTCCCCATCTTGGACATCATAACAAACGTGCACTTTTTTGTTTAATTTACACATTGGACCATAGGAAAAATGACACTACAGCTACAGAGGTGACCGTCTGATAGCCCAGCTCGACTATCCATCTCTACTGAAGACCCTTTCAGCTTTTTGAGAGTTGGGTGGAGGACATCATCTCTGAAAATAGGGTCCCACAGCTTCACCCCATCAGTGTGAGCAGGACTCTTAGGACTCTTAGAAGAGTTAATGCTCTGAGACCATTGGGGGCACTTAGCCCCCTCTCTTCATCACTGAGGATGATTTCATTTTTCAGGGATTAGAGAGGGTGGTCCTTGTGGTGGACTGCAGGTATGGAGAGCTGTTGTCATCGTATAAGATAGATAAGAATGATTATATGTATTGTAGAAATGTCTCCTATCATGTTCCCTAATTTCTTATTATGTCCACATCCTGGTCCCCATCTTGGACATCATAACAAACGTGCACTTTTTTGTTTAATTTACACATTGGACCATAGGAAAAATGACACTACAGCTACAGAGGTGACCGTCTGATAGCCCAGCTCGACTATCCATCTCTACTGAAGACCCTTTCAGCTTTTTGAGAGTCGGGTGGAGGACATCATCTCTGAAAATAGGGTCCCACAGCTTCACCCCATCAGTGTGAGCAGGACTCTTAGGACTCTTAGAAGAGTCAATGCTCTGGTACCATGGGGGGCGCTTGGCCCCCTCTCTTCGTCACTGAGGATGATTTCATTTTTCAGGGATTAGAGAGGGTGGTCCTTGTGGTGGACTGCAGGTATGGAGAGCTGTTGTCATCGTATTAGATAGATAAGAATGATTATATGTATTGTAGAAATGTCTCCTATCATGTTCCCTAATTTTTTATTATGTCCACATCCTGGTCCCCATCTTGGACATCATAACAAACGTGCACTTTTTTGTTTAATTTACACATTGGACCATAGGAAAAATGACACTACAGCTACAGAGGTGACCGTCTGATAGCCTAGCTCGACTATCCATCTCTACTGAAGACCCTTTCAGCTTTTTGAGAGTTGGGTGGAGGACATCATCTCTGAAAATAGGGTCCCACAGCTGCACCCCATCAGTGTGAGCAGGACTCTTAGGACTCTTAGAAGAGTTAATGCTCTGAGACCATGGGGGCGCTTAGCCCCCTCTCTTCGTCACTGAGGATGATTTCATTTTTCAGGGATTAGAGAGGGTGGTCCTTGTGGTGGACTGCAGGTATGGAGAGCTGTTGTCATCGTATTAGATAGATAAGAATGATTATATGTATTGTAGAAATGTCTCCTATCATGTTCCCTAATTTTTTATTATGTCCACATCCTGGTCCCCATCTTGGACATCATAACAAACGTGCACTTTTTTGTTTAATTTACACATTGGACCATAGGAAAAATGACACTACAGCTACAGAGGTGACCGTCTGATAGCCCAGCTCGACTATCCATCTCTACTGAAGACCCTTTCAGCTTTTTGAGAGTTGGGTGGAGGACATCATCTCTGAAAATAGGGTCCCACAGCTGCACCCCATCAGTGTGAGCAGGACTCTTAGGACTCTTAGAAGAGTCAATGCTCTGAGACCATTGGGGGCACTTAGCCCCCTCTCTTCGTCACTGAGGATGATTTCATTTTTCAGGGATTAGAGAGGGTGGTCCTTGTGGTGGACTGCAGGTATGGAGAGCTGTTGTCATCGTATTAGATAGATAAGAATGATTATATGTATTGTAGAAATGTCTCCTATCATGTTCCCTAATTTCTTATTATGTCCACATCCTGGTCCCCATCTTGGACATCATAACAAATGTGCACTTTTTTGTTTAATTTACACATTGGACCATAGGAAAAATGACACTACAGCTACATAGGTGACCGTCTGATAGCCCAGCTCGACTATCCATCTCTACTGAAGACCCTTTCAGCTTTTTGACAGTCGGGTGGAGGACATCATCTCTGAAAATAGGGTCCCACAGCTTCACCCCATCAGTGTGAGCAGGACTCTTAGGACTCTTAGAAGAGTCAATGCTCTGGTACCATGGGGGGCGCTTGGCCCCCTCTCTTCGTCACTGAGGATGATTTCATTTTTCAGGGATTAGAGAGGGTGGTCCTTGTGGTGGACTGCAGGTATGGAGAGCTGTTGTCATCGTATTAGATAGATAAGAATGATTATATGTATTGTAGAAATGTCTCCTATCATGTTCCCTAATTTTTTATTATGTCCACATCCTGGTCCCCATCTTGGACATCATAACAAACGTGCACTTTTTTGTTTAATTTACACATTGGACCATAGGAAAAATGACACTACAGCTACAGAGGTGACCGTCTGATAGCCCAGCTCGACTATCCATCTCTACTGAAGACCCTTTCAGCTTTTTGAGAGTTGGGTGGAGGACATCATCTCTGAAAATAGGGTCCCACAGCTTCACCCCATCAGTGTGAGCAGGACTCTTAGGACTCTTAGAAGAGTCAATGCTCTGGTACCATGGGGGGCGCTTGGCCCCCTCTCTTCGTCACTGAGGATGATTTCATTTTTCAGGGATTAGAGAGGGTGGTCCTTGTGGTGGACTGCAGGTATGGAGAGCTGTTGTCATCGTATTAGATAGATAAGAATGATTATATGTATTGTAGAAATGTCTCCTATCATGTTCCCTAATTTTTTATTATGTCCACATCCTGGTCCCCATCTTGGACATCATAACAAACGTGCACTTTTTTGTTTAATTTACACATTGGACCATAGGAAAAATGACACTACAGCTACAGAGGTGACCGTCTGATAGCCCAGCTCGACTATCCATCTCTACTGAAGACCCTTTCAGCTTTTTGAGAGTTGGGTGGAGGACATCATCTCTGAAAATAGGGTCCCACAGCTGCACCCCATCAGTGTGAGCAGGACTCTTAGGACTCTTAGAAGAGTTAATGCTCTGAGACCATGGGGGCGCTTAGCCCCCTCTCTTCGTCACTGAGGATGATTTCATTTTTCAGGGATTAGAGAGGGTGGTCCTTGTGGTGGACTGCAGGTATGGAGAGCTGTTGTCATCGTATTAGATAGATAAGAATGATTATATGTATTGTAGAAATGTCTCCTATCATGTTCCCTAATTTTTTATTATGTCCACATCCTGGTCCCCATCTTGGACATCATAACAAACGTGCACTTTTTTGTTTAATTTACACATTGGACCATAGGAAAAATGACACTACAGCTACAGAGGTGACCGTCTGATAGCCCAGCTCGACTATCCATCTCTACTGAAGACCCTTTCAGCTTTTTGAGAGTTGGGTGGAGGACATCATCTCTGAAAATAGGGTCCCACAGCTGCACCCCATCAGTGTGAGCAGGACTCTTAGGACTCTTAGAAGAGTCAATGCTCTGAGACCATTGGGGGCACTTAGCCCCCTCTCTTCGTCACTGAGGATGATTTCATTTTTCAGGGATTAGAGAGGGTGGTCCTTGTGGTGGACTGCAGGTATGGAGAGCTGTTATCGTATTAGATAGATAAGAATGATTATATGTATTGTAGAAATGTCTCCTATCATGTTCCCTAATTTTTTATTATGTCCACATCCTGGTCCCCATCTTGGACATCATAACAAACGTGCACTTTTTTGTTTAATTTACACATTGGACCATAGGAAAAATGACACTACAGCTACAGAGGTGACCGTCTGATAGCCCAGCTCGACAATCCATCTCTACTGAAGACCCTTTCAGCTTTTTGAGAGTTGGGTGGAGGACATCATCTCTGAAAATAGGGTCCCACAGCTGCACCCCATCAGTGTGAGCAGGACTCTTAGGACTCTTAGAAGAGTCAATGCTCTGAGACCATGGGGGGCGTTTAGCCCCCTCTCTTCGTCACTAAGGATGATTTCATTTTTCAGGGATTAGAGAGGGTGGTCCTTGTGGTGGACTGCAGGTATGGAGAGCTGTTGTCATCGTATTAAATAGATAAGAATGATTATATGTATTGTAGAAATGTCTCCTATCATGTTCCCTAATTTTTTATTATGTCCACATCCTGGTCCCCATCTTGGACATCATAACAAACGTGCACTTTTTTGTTTAATTTACACATTGGACCATAGGAAAAATGACACTACAGGTACAGAGGTGACCGTCTGATAGCCCAGCTCGACTATCCATCTCTACTGAAGACCCTTTCAGCTTTTTGAGAGTTTGGTGGAGAACATCATCTCTGAAAATAGGGTCCCACAGCTGCACCCCATCAGTGTGAGCAGGACTCTTAGGACTCTTAGAAGAGTCAATGCTCTGAGACCATGGGGGGCGCTTAGCCCCCTCTCTTCGTCACTGAGGATGATTTCACTTTTCAGGGAATAGAGAGGGTGGTCCTTGTGGTGGACTGCAGGTATGGAGAGCTGTTGTCATCGTATTAGATAGATAAGAATGATTATATGTATTGTAGAAATGTCTCCTATCATGTTCCCTATTTTTTTATTATGTCCCCATCCTGGTCCCCATCTTGGAAATCATAACAAACGTGCACTTTTTTGTTTAATTTACACATTGGACCATAGGAAAAATGACACTACAGCTACAGAGGTGACCGTCTGATAGCCCAGCTCGACTATCCATCTCTACTGAAGACCCTTTCAGCTTTTTGAGAGTTGGGTGGAGGACATCATCTTTGAAAATAGGGTCCCACAGCTGCACCCCATCAGTGTGAGCAGGACTCTTAGAAGAGTCAATGTTTTGAGACCATGGGGTGCGCTTAGCCCCCTCTCTTCGTCACTGAGGATGATTTCATTTTTCAGGGATTAGAGAGGGTGGTCCTTGTGGTGGACTGCAGGTATGGAGAGCTGTTGTCATCATATTAAATAGATAAGAATGATTATATGTATTGTAGAAATGTCTCCTATCATGTTCCCTAATTTTTTATTATGTCCACATCCTGGTCCCCATCTTGGACATCATAACAAACGTGCACTTTTTTGTTTAATTTACACATTGGACCATAGGAAAAATGACACTACAGGTACAGAGTTGACCGTCTGATAGCCCAGCTCGACTATCCATCTCTACTGAAGACCCTTTCAGCTTTTTGAGAGTTTGGTGGAGAACATCATCTCTGAAAATAGGGTCCCACAGCTGCACCCCATCAGTGTGAGCAGGACTCTTAGGACTCTTAGAAGAGTTAATGCTCTGAGACCATGGGGGCGCTTAGCCCCCTCTCTTCGTCACTGAGGATGATTTCATTTTTCAGGGATTAGAGAGGGTGGTCCTTGTGGTGGACTGCAGGTATGGAGAGCTGTTGTCATCGTATTAGATAGATAAGAATGATTATATGTATTGTAGAAATGTCTCCTATCATGTTCCCTAATTTTTTATTATGTCCACATCCTGGTCCCCATCTTGGACATCATAACAAACGTGCACTTTTTTGTTTAATTTACACATTGGACCATAGGAAAAATGACACTACAGCTACAGAGGTGACCGTCTGATAGCCCAGCTCGACTATCCATCTCTACTGAAGACCCTTTCAGCTTTTTGAGAGTTGGGTGGAGGACATCATCTCTGAAAATAGGGTCCCACAGCTGCACCCCATCAGTGTGAGCAGGACTCTTAGGACTCTTAGAAGAGTCAATGCTCTGAGACCATTGGGGGCACTTAGCCCCCTCTCTTCGTCACTGAGGATGATTTCATTTTTCAGGGATTAGAGAGGGTGGTCCTTGTGGTGGACTGCAGGTATGGAGAGCTGTTGTCATCGTATTAGATAGATAAGAATGATTATATGTATTGTAGAAATGTCTCCTATCATGTTCCCTAATTTCTTATTATGTCCACATCCTGGTCCCCATCTTGGACATCATAACAAATGTGCACTTTTTTGTTTAATTTACACATTGGACCATAGGAAAAATGACACTACAGCTACATAGGTGACCGTCTGATAGCCCAGCTCGACTATCCATCTCTACTGAAGACCCTTTCAGCTTTTTGACAGTCGGGTGGAGGACATCATCTCTGAAAATAGGGTCCCACAGCTTCACCCCATCAGTGTGAGCAGGACTCTTAGGACTCTTAGAAGAGTCAATGCTCTGGTACCATGGGGGGCGCTTGGCCCCCTCTCTTCGTCACTGAGGATGATTTCATTTTTCAGGGATTAGAGAGGGTGGTCCTTGTGGTGGACTGCAGGTATGGAGAGCTGTTGTCATCGTATTAGATAGATAAGAATGATTATATGTATTGTAGAAATGTCTCCTATCATGTTCCCTAATTTTTTATTATGTCCACATCCTGGTCCCCATCTTGGACATCATAACAAACGTGCACTTTTTTGTTTAATTTACACATTGGACCATAGGAAAAATGACACTACAGCTACAGAGGTGACCGTCTGATAGCCCAGCTCGACTATCCATCTCTACTGAAGACCCTTTCAGCTTTTTGAGAGTTGGGTGGAGGACATCATCTCTGAAAATAGGGTCCCACAGCTGCACCCCATCAGTGTGAGCAGGACTCTTAGGACTCTTAGAAGAGTTAATGCTCTGAGACCATGGGGGCGCTTAGCCCCCTCTCTTCGTCACTGAGGATGATTTCATTTTTCAGGGATTAGAGAGGGTGGTCCTTGTGGTGGACTGCAGGTATGGAGAGCTGTTGTCATCGTATTAGATAGATAAGAATGATTATATGTATTGTAGAAATGTCTCCTATCATGTTCCCTAATTTTTTATTATGTCCACATCCTGGTCCCCATCTTGGACATCATAACAAACGTGCACTTTTTTGTTTAATTTACACATTGGACCATAGGAAAAATGACACTACAGCTACAGAGGTGACCGTCTGATAGCCCAGCTCGACTATCCATCTCTACTGAAGACCCTTTCAGCTTTTTGAGAGTTGGGTGGAGGACATCATCTCTGAAAATAGGGTCCCACAGCTGCACCCCATCAGTGTGAGCAGGACTCTTAGGACTCTTAGAAGAGTCAATGCTCTGAGACCATTGGGGGCACTTAGCCCCCTCTCTTCGTCACTGAGGATGATTTCATTTTTCAGGGATTAGAGAGGGTGGTCCTTGTGGTGGACTGCAGGTATGGAGAGCTGTTATCGTATTAGATAGATAAGAATGATTATATGTATTGTAGAAATGTCTCCTATCATGTTCCCTAATTTTTTATTATGTCCACATCCTGGTCCCCATCTTGGACATCATAACAAACGTGCACTTTTTTGTTTAATTTACACATTGGACCATAGGAAAAATGACACTACAGCTACAGAGGTGACCGTCTGATAGCCCAGCTCGACAATCCATCTCTACTGAAGACCCTTTCAGCTTTTTGAGAGTTGGGTGGAGGACATCATCTCTGAAAATAGGGTCCCACAGCTGCACCCCATCAGTGTGAGCAGGACTCTTAGGACTCTTAGAAGAGTCAATGCTCTGAGACCATGGGGGGCGTTTAGCCCCCTCTCTTCGTCACTAAGGATGATTTCATTTTTCAGGGATTAGAGAGGGTGGTCCTTGTGGTGGACTGCAGGTATGGAGAGCTGTTGTCATCGTATTAAATAGATAAGAATGATTATATGTATTGTAGAAATGTCTCCTATCATGTTCCCTAATTTTTTATTATGTCCACATCCTGGTCCCCATCTTGGACATCATAACAAACGTGCACTTTTTTGTTTAATTTACACATTGGACCATAGGAAAAATGACACTACAGGTACAGAGGTGACCGTCTGATAGCCCAGCTCGACTATCCATCTCTACTGAAGACCCTTTCAGCTTTTTGAGAGTTTGGTGGAGAACATCATCTCTGAAAATAGGGTCCCACAGCTGCACCCCATCAGTGTGAGCAGGACTCTTAGGACTCTTAGAAGAGTCAATGCTCTGAGACCATGGGGGGCGCTTAGCCCCCTCTCTTCGTCACTGAGGATGATTTCACTTTTCAGGGAATAGAGAGGGTGGTCCTTGTGGTGGACTGCAGGTATGGAGAGCTGTTGTCATCGTATTAGATAGATAAGAATGATTATATGTATTGTAGAAATGTCTCCTATCATGTTCCCTATTTTTTTATTATGTCCCCATCCTGGTCCCCATCTTGGAAATCATAACAAACGTGCACTTTTTTGTTTAATTTACACATTGGACCATAGGAAAAATGACACTACAGCTACAGAGGTGACCGTCTGATAGCCCAGCTCGACTATCCATCTCTACTGAAGACCCTTTCAGCTTTTTGAGAGTTGGGTGGAGGACATCATCTTTGAAAATAGGGTCCCACAGCTGCACCCCATCAGTGTGAGCAGGACTCTTAGAAGAGTCAATGTTTTGAGACCATGGGGAGCGCTTAGCCCCCTCTCTTCGTCACTGAGGATGATTTCATTTTTCAGGGATTAGAGAGGGTGGTCCTTGTGGTGGACTGCAGGTATGGAGAGCTGTTGTCATCATATTAAATAGATAAGAATGATTATATGTATTGTAGAAATGTCTCCTATCATGTTCCCTAATTTTTTATTATGTCCACATCCTGGTCCCCATCTTGGACATCATAACAAACGTGCACTTTTTTGTTTAATTTACACATTGGACCATAGGAAAAATGACACTACAGGTACAGAGTTGACCGTCTGATAGCCCAGCTCGACTATCCATCTCTACTGAAGACCCTTTCAGCTTTTTGAGAGTTTGGTGGAGAACATCATCTCTGAAAATAGGGTCCCACAGCTGCACCCCATCAGTGTGAGCAGGACTCTTAGGACTCTTAGAAGAGTCAATGCTCTGAGACCATGGGGGGCGCTTAGCCCCCTCTCTTCGTCACTGAGGATGATTTCACTTTTCAGGGAATAGAGAGGGTGGTCCTTGTGGTGGACTGCAGGTATGGAGAGCTGTTGTCATCGTATTAGATAGATAAGAATGATTATATGTATTGTAGAAATGTCTCCTATCATGTTCCCTATTTTTTTATTATGTCCACATCCTGGTCCCCATCTTGGAAATCATAACAAACGTGCACTTTTTTGTTTAATTTACACATTGGACCATAGGAAAAATGACACTACAGCTACAGAGGTGACCGTCTGATAGCCCAGCTCGACTATCCATCTCTACTGAAGACCCTTTCAGCTTTTTGAGAGTTGGGTGGAGGACATCATCTCTGAAAATAGGGTCCCACAGCTGCACCCCATCAGTGTGAGCAGGACTCTTAGGACTCTTAGAAGAGTCAATGCTCTCAGACCATGGGGGGCGCTTAGCCCCCTCTCTTCGTCACTGAGGATGATTTCATTTTTCAGGGATTAGAGAGGGTGGTCCTTGTGGTGGACTGCAGGTATGGAGAGCTGTTGTCATCGTATTAGATAGATAAGAATAATTATATGTATTGTAGAAATGTCTCCTATCATGTTCCCTATTTTTTTATTATGTCCACATCCTGGTCCCCATCTTGGAAATCATAACAAACGTGCACTTTTTTGTTTAATTTACACATTGGACCATAGGAAAAATGACACTACAGCTACAGAGGTGACCGTCTGATAGCCCAGCTCGACTATCCATCTCTACTGAAGACCCTTTCAGCTTTTTGAGAGTTGGGTGGAGGACATCATCTTTGAAAATAGGGTCCCACAGCTGCACCCCATCAGTGTGAGCAGGACTCTTAGAAGAGTCAATGTTTTGAGACCATGGGGAGCGCTTAGCCCCCTCTCTTCGTCACTGAGGATGATTTCATTTTTCAGGGATTAGAGAGGGTGGTCCTTGTGGTGGACTGCAGGTATGGAGAGCTGTTGTCATCATATTAAATAGATAAGAATGATTATATGTATTGTAGAAATGTCTCCTATCATGTTCCCTAATTTTTTATTATGTCCACATCCTGGTCCCCATCTTGGACATCATAACAAACGTGCACTTTTTTGTTTAATTTACACATTGGACCATAGGAAAAATGACACTACAGGTACAGAGTTGACCGTCTGATAGCCCAGCTCGACTATCCATCTCTACTGAAGACCCTTTCAGCTTTTTGAGAGTTTGGTGGAGAACATCATCTCTGAAAATAGGGTCCCACAGCTGCACCCCATCAGTGTGAGCAGGACTCTTAGGACTCTTAGAAGAGTCAATGCTCTGAGACCATGGGGGGCGCTTAGCCCCCTCTCTTCGTCACTGAGGATGATTTCACTTTTCAGGGAATAGAGAGGGTGGTCCTTGTGGTGGACTGCAGGTATGGAGAGCTGTTGTCATCGTATTAGATAGATAAGAATGATTATATGTATTGTAGAAATGTCTCCTATCATGTTCCCTATTTTTTTATTATGTCCACATCCTGGTCCCCATCTTGGAAATCATAACAAACGTGCACTTTTTTGTTTAATTTACACATTGGACCATAGGAAAAATGACACTACAGCTACAGAGGTGACCGTCTGATAGCCCAGCTCGACTATCCATCTCTACTGAAGACCCTTTCAGCTTTTTGAGAGTTGGGTGGAGGACATCATCTCTGAAAATAGGGTCCCACAGCTGCACCCCATCAGTGTGAGCAGGACTCTTAGGACTCTTAGAAGAGTCAATGCTCTCAGACCATGGGGGGCGCTTAGCCCCCTCTCTTCGTCACTGAGGATGATTTCATTTTTCAGGGATTAGAGAGGGTGGTCCTTGTGGTGGACTGCAGGTATGGAGAGCTGTTGTCATCGTATTAGATAGATAAGAATAATTATATGTATTGTAGAAATGTCTCCTATCATGTTCCCTATTTTTTTATTATGTCCACATCCTGGTCCCCATCTTGGAAATCATAAAAAACGTGCACTTTTTTGTTTAATTTACACATTGGACCATAGGAAAAATGACACTACAGCTACAGAGGTGACCGTCTGATAGCCCAGCTCGACTATCCATCTCTACTGAAGACCCTTTCAGCTTTTTGAGAGTTGGGTGGAGGACATCATCTCTGAAAATAGGGTCCCACAGCTGCACCCCATCAGTGTGAGCAGGACTCTTAGGACTCTTAGAAGAGTCAATGCTCTGAGACCATGGGGGGCGCTTAGCCCCCTCTCTTCGTCACTGAGGATGATTTCATTTTTCAGGGATTAGAGAGAGTGGTCCTTGTGGTGGACTGCAGGAATGGAGAGCTGTTGTGATCGTATTAGATAGATAAGAATGATTATATGTATTGTAGAAATGTCTCCTATCATGTTCCCTAATTTTTTATTATGTCCACATCCTGGTCCCCATCTTGGACATCATAACAAACGTGTACTTTTTTGTTTAATTTACACATTGGACCATAGGAAAAATGACACTACAGCTACAGAGGTGACCGTCTGATAGCCCAGCTCGAATATCCATCTCTACTGAAAACCCTTTCAGCTTTTTGAGAGTTGGGTGGAGGACATCATCTCTTAAAATAGGGTCCCACAGCTGCACCCCATCAGTGTAAGCAGGACTCTTAGGACTCTTAGAAGAGTCAATGCTCTAAAACCATGGGGGGCGCCAAACAAAACTTTTAGTGGATTTCTACTTATTTTATTAAATATTATCCCCATCAAACAGGACAAGCTTGCATCTGTTATAGTTTTGGAAAAAAATGTGATCATTTCATTTATGCGCGAAATGCCTTAAAAATGGCTTTAAAAAGGGTTTGGAGCACGGAGACGATTATCTCGGGATTGCAAGATAACCAAACAAAACTTTTAGTGGATTTCTACTTATTTTTTTTAAATATCATCTCCACCAAACAGGACAAGCTTGCATCTGTTATAGTTTTGGAGAAAAATGTGATCATTTCATTTATGCGCGAAATGCCTTAAAATGGCTTTAAAATGGTTTTGAAGCATGGAGACGATTATCTCGGGATTGCAAGATAACCAAACACAACTTTTAGTGGATTTCTAATTATTTTATTAAATATCATCCCCTCCAAACAGGACAAGCTTGCATCTGTTATAGTTTTGGAGAAAAATGTGATCATTTCATTTATGCGCGAAATGCCTTAAAAATGGCTTTAAAATGGATTTGGAGCATGGAAACGATTATCTTGGGATTGCAAGATAACCAAATAAAACTTTTAATGGATTTCTACTTATTTTATTAAATATCATCTCCACCAAACAGGACAAGCTTGCATGTGTTATAGTTTTGAAGAAAAATGTGATCATTTCATTTATGCGCGAAATGCCTTTGAAATGGCTTTAAAATGGATTTGGAGCAAGGAGACGATTATGTCAGGATTGCAATATAAACAAACGAAACTTTTAGTAGGTTTCTACTTATTTTATTAAATAGTATCTCCACCAAACAGGACAAGCTTGCATCTGTTAAAGTTTTGGAGAAAAATGTGATCATTTCATTTATGCGCGAAATGCCTTAAAAATGGCTTTAAAATGGTTTTGAAGCATGGAGACGATTATCTCGGGATTGCAAGATAACCAAACAAAACTTTTAGTGGATTTCTAATTATTTTATTAAATATCATCCCCTCCAAACAGGACAAGCTTGCATCTGTTATAGTTTTGGAGAAAAATGTGATCATTTCATTTATGCGCACAATGCCTTTGAAATGGCTTTAAAATAGATTTGGAGCATGGAGACGATTATCTCGGGATTGCAAGATAACCAAACAAAACTTTTAGTGGATTTCTACTTATTTTACCAAATATCATCTCCACCAAACAGGACAAGCTTGCATGTGTTATAGTTTTGGAGAAAAATGTGATCATTTCATTTATGCGCAAAATGCCTTTGAAATGGCTTTAAAATGGATTTGGAGCAAGGAGACGATTATCTCAGGATGGCAATATAAACAAACGAAACTTTTAGTAGATTTGTACTTATTTTATTAAATATTATCTCCACCAAACAGGACAAGCTTGCATCTGTTATAGTTTTGGAGAAAAATGTGATCATTTCATTTATGCGCGAAATGCCTTAAAAATGGCTTTAAAATGGATTTGGAGCATGGAGACGATTATCTTGGGATTGCAAGATAACCAAACAAAACTTTTAGTGGATTTCTACTTATTTTATTAAATATTATCCCCACCAAACAGGACAAGCTTGCATCTGTTATAGTTTTGGAGAAAAATGTGATCATTTCATTTATGCGCGAAATGCCTTAAAAATGGCTTTAAAAAGGGTTTGGAACATGGAGACGATTATCTCGGGATTGCAAGATAACCAAACAAAACTTTTAGTGGATTTCTACTTATTTTATGAAATATCATCTCCACCAAACAGGACAAGCTTGCATCTGTTATAGTTTTGGAGAAAAATGTGATCATTTCATTTATGCGCGAAATGCCTTAAAGATGGCTTTAAAATGGATTTGGAGCATGGAGACGACTATCTCGGGATTGCAAGATAACCAAACAAATCTGTTAGTGGATTTCTACTTATTTTATTAAATATCATCTCCACCAAACAGGAGAAGCTTGCATCTGTTATAGTTTTGGAGAAAAATGTGATCATTTCATTTATGCGCGAAATGCCTTTGAAATGGCTTTAAAATGGATTTGGAGCATGGAGACGATTATCTCAGGATTGCAATATAAACAAACGAAACTTTTAGTAGGTTTCTACTTATTTTATTAAATATTATCTCCACCAAACAGGACAAGCTTGCATCTGTTATAGTTTTGGAGAAAAATGTGATCATTTCATGTATGCGCGAAATGCCTTAAAAATGGCTTTAAAATAGTTTTGAAGCATGGAGACGATTATCTCGGGATTGCAAGATAACCAAACAAAACTTTTAGTGGATTTCTACATATTTTATTAAATATCATCTCTACCAAACAGGACAAGCTTGCATCTGTTTTAGTTTTGAAGAAAAATGTGATCATTTCATTTATGCGTGAAATGCCTTCAAAATGGCTTTTAAATGGATTTGAAGCATGGAGACGATTATCTCGGGATTGCAAGATAACCAAACAAAACTTTTAGTGGATTTCTACTTATTTTATTAAATATTATCCCCTCCAAACAGGACGAGCTTCCATCTGTTATAGTTTTGGAGAAAAATGTGATCATTTCATTTATGCGCGAAATGCCTTAAAAATGGCTTTAAAATGGATTTGGAGCATGGAGACGATTATCTCGGGATTGCAAGATAACCAAACAAAACTTTTAGTGGATTTCTACTTGTTTTATTAAATATTATCCCCACCAAACAGGACAAGCTTGCATCTGTTATAGTTTTGGAGAAAAATGTGATCATTTCATTTATGCGCACAATGCCTTTGAAATGGCTTTAAAATAGATTTGGAGCATGGAGACGATTATCTCGGGATTGCAAGATAACCAAACAAAACTTTTAGTGGATTTCTACTTATTTTACCAAATATCATCTCCACCAAACAGGACAAGCTTGCATGTGTTAAAGTTTTGGAGAAAAATGTGATCATTTCATTTATGCGCAAAATGCCTTTGAAATGGCTTTAAAATGGATTTGGAGCATGGAGACGATTATCTCAGGATGGCAATATAAACAAACAAAACTTTTAGTAGATTTCTACTTATTTTATTAAATATTATCTCCACCAAACAGGACAAGCTTGCATGTGTTATAGTTTTGGAGAAAAATGTGATCATTTCATTTATGCGCGAAATGCCTTTGAAATGGCTTTAAAATGGATTTGGAGCATGGAGACGATTATCTCAGGATTGCAATATAAACAAACGAAACTTTTAGTAGGTTTCTACTTATTTTATTAAATATTATCTCCACCAAACAGGACAAGCTTGCATCTGTTAAAGTTTTGGAGAAAAATGTGATCATTTCATTTATGCGCGAAATGCCTTAAAAATGGCTTTAAAATGGTTTTGAAGCATGGAGACGATTATCTCGGGATTGCAAGATAACCAAACAAAACTTTTAGTGGATTTCTAATTATTTTATTAAATATCATCCCCTCCAAACAGGACAAGCTTGCATGTGTTATAGTTTTGGAGAAAAATGTGATCATTTCATTTATGCGCACAATGCCTTTGAAATGGCTTTAAAATAGATTTGGAGCATGGAGACGATTATCTCGGGATTGCAAGATAACCAAACAAAACTTTTAGTGGATTTCTACTTATTTTACCAAATATCATCTCCACCAAACAGGACAAGCTTGCATGTGTTATAGTTTTGGAGAAAAATGTGATCATTTCATTTATGCGCAAAATGCCTTTGAAATGGCTTTAAAATGGATTTGGAGCAAGGAGACGATTATCTCAGGATGGCAATATAAACAAACGAAACTTTTAGTAGATTTCTACTTATTTTATTAAATATTATCTCCACCAAACAGGACAAGCTTGCATCTGTTATAGTTTTGGAGAAAAATGTGATCATTTCATTTATGCGCGAAATGCCTTAAAAATGGCTTTAAAATGGATTTGGAGCATGGAGACGATTATCTTGGGATTGCAAGATAACCAAACAAAACTTTTAGTGGATTTCTACTTATTTTATTAAATATTATCCCCACCAAACAGGACAAGCTTGCATCTGTTATAGTTTTGGAGAAAAATGTGATCATTTCATTTATGCGCGAAATGCCTTAAAAATGGCTTTAAAAAGGGTTTGGAACATGGAGACGATTATCTCGGGATTGCAAGATAACCAAACAAAACTTTTAGTGGATTTCTACTTATTTTATGAAATATCATCTCCACCAAACAGGACAAGCTTGCATCTGTTATAGTTTTGGAGAAAAATGTGATCATTTCATTTATGCGCGAAATGCCTTAAAGATGGCTTTAAAATGGATTTGGAGCATGGAGACGACTATCTCGGGATTGCAAGATAACCAAACAAATCTGTTAGTGGATTTCTACTTATTTTATTAAATATCATCTCCACCAAACAGGAGAAGCTTGCATCTGTTATAGTTTTGGAGAAAAATGTGATCATTTAATTTATGCGCGAAATGCCTTTGAAATGGCTTTAAAATGGATTTGGAGCATGGAGACGATTATCTCAGGATTGCAATATAAACAAACGAAACTTTTAGTAGGTTTCTACTTATTTTATTAAATATTATCTCCACCAAACAGGACAAGCTTGCATCTGTTATAGTTTTGGAGAAAAATGTGATCATTTCATTTATGCGCGAAATGCCTTAAAAATGGCTTTAAAATGGATTTGGAGCATGGAGACGATTATCTCGGGATTGCAAGATAACCAAACAAAACTTTTAATGGATTTCTACTTATTTTATTAAATATTATCCCCACCAAACAGGACAAGCTTGCATCTGTTATAGTTTTGGAGAAAAATGTGATCATTTCATTTATGCGCACAATGCCTTTGAAATGGCTTTAAAATAGATTTGGAGCATGGAGACGATTATCTCGGGATTGCAAGATAACCAAACAAAACTTTTAGTGGATTTCTACTTATTTTACCAAATATCATCTCCACCAAACAGGACAAGCTTGCATGTGTTATAGTTTTGGAGAAAAATGTGATCATTTCATTTATGCGCAAAATGCCTTTGAAATGGCTTTAAAATGGATTTGGAGCATGGAGACGATTATCTCAGGATTGCAATATAAACAAACGAAACTTTTAGTAGGTTTCTACTTATTTTATTAAATATTATCTCCACCAAACAGGACAAGCTTGCATCTGTTATAGTTTTGGAGAAAAATGTGATCATTTCATGTATGCGCGAAATGCCTTAAAAATGGCTTTAAAATAGTTTTGAAGCATGGAGACGATTATCCCGGGATTGCAAGATAACCAAACAAAACTTTTAGTGGATTTCTACATATTTTATTAAATATCATCTCTACCAAACAGGACAAGCTTGCATCTGTTTTAGTTTTGAAGAAAAATGTGATCATTTCATTTATGCGTGAAATGCCTTCAAAATGGCTTTTAAATGGATTTGAAGCATGGAGACGATTATCTCGGGATTGCAAGATAACCAAACAAAACTTTTAGTGGATTTCTACTTATTTTATTAAATATTATCCCCTCCAAACAGGACGAGCTTCCATCTGTTATAGTTTTGGAGAAAAATGTGATCATTTCATTTATGCGCGAAATGCCTTAAAAATGGCTTTAAAATGGATTTGGAGCATGGAGACGATTATCTCGGGATTGCAAGATAACCAAACAAAACTTTTAGTGGATTTCTACTTGTTTTATTAAATATTATCCCCACCAAACAGGACAAGCTTGCATCTGTTATAGTTTTGGAGAAAAATGTGATCATTTCATTTATGCGCACAATGCCTTTGAAATGGCTTTAAAATAGATTTGGAGCATGGAGACGATTATCTCGGGATTGCAAGATAACCAAACAAAACTTTTAGTGGATTTCTACTTATTTTACCAAATATCATCTCCACCAAACAGGACAAGCTTGCATGTGTTAAAGTTTTGGAGAAAAATGTGATCATTTCATTTATGCGCAAAATGCCTTTGAAATGGCTTTAAAATGGATTTGGAGCATGGAGACGATTATCTCAGGATGGCAATATAAACAAACAAAACTTTTAGTAGATTTCTACTTATTTTATTAAATATTATCTCCACCAAACAGGACAAGCTTGCATGTGTTATAGTTTTGGAGAAAAATGTGATCATTTCATTTATGCGCGAAATGCCTTTGAAATGGCTTTAAAATGGATTTGGAGCATGGAGACGATTATCTCAGGATTGCAATATAAACAAACGAAACTTTTAGTAGGTTTCTACTTATTTTATTAAATATTATCTCCACCAAACAGGACAAGCTTGCATCTGTTAAAGTTTTGGAGAAAAATGTGATCATTTCATTTATGCGCGAAATGCCTTAAAAATGGCTTTAAAATGGTTTTGAAGCATGGAGACGATTATCTCGGGATTGCAAGATAACCAAACAAAACTTTTAGTGGATTTCTAATTATTTTATTAAATATCATCCCCTCCAAACAGGACAAGCTTGCATGTGTTATAGTTTTGGAGAAAAATGTGATCATTTCATTTATGCGCACAATGCCTTTGAAATGGCTTTAAAATAGATTTGGAGCATGGAGACGATTATCTCGGGATTGCAAGATAACCAAACAAAACTTTTAGTGGATTTCTACTTATTTTACCAAATATCATCTCCACCAAACAGGACAAGCTTGCATGTGTTATAGTTTTGGAGAAAAATGTGATCATTTCATTTATGCGCAAAATGCCTTTGAAATGGCTTTAAAATGGATTTGGAGCAAGGAGACGATTATCTCAGGATGGCAATATAAACAAACGAAACTTTTAGTAGATTTCTACTTATTTTATTAAATATTATCTCCACCAAACAGGACAAGCTTGCATCTGTTATAGTTTTGGAGAAAAATGTGATCATTTCATTTATGCGCGAAATGCCTTAAAAATGGCTTTAAAATGGATTTGGAGCATGGAGACGATTATCTTGGGATTGCAAGATAACCAAACAAAACTTTTAGTGGATTTCTACTTATTTTATTAAATATTATCCCCACCAAACAGGACAAGCTTGCATCTGTTATAGTTTTGGAGAAAAATGTGATCATTTCATTTATGCGCGAAATGCCTTAAAAATGGCTTTAAAAAGGGTTTGGAACATGGAGACGATTATCTCGGGATTGCAAGATAACCAAACAAAACTTTTAGTGGATTTCTACTTATTTTATGAAATATCATCTCCACCAAACAGGACAAGCTTGCATCTGTTATAGTTTTGGAGAAAAATGTGATCATTTCATTTATGCGCGAAATGCCTTAAAGATGGCTTTAAAATGGATTTGGAGCATGGAGACGACTATCTCGGGATTGCAAGATAACCAAACAAATCTGTTAGTGGATTTCTACTTATTTTATTAAATATCATCTCCACCAAACAGGAGAAGCTTGCATCTGTTATAGTTTTGGAGAAAAATGTGATCATTTAATTTATGCGCGAAATGCCTTTGAAATGGCTTTAAAATGGATTTGGAGCATGGAGACGATTATCTCAGGATTGCAATATAAACAAACGAAACTTTTAGTAGGTTTCTACTTATTTTATTAAATATTATCTCCACCAAACAGGACAAGCTTGCATCTGTTATAGTTTTGGAGAAAAATGTGATCATTTCATTTATGCGCGAAATGCCTTAAAAATGGCTTTAAAATGGATTTGGAGCATGGAGACGATTATCTCGGGATTGCAAGATAACCAAACAAAACTTTTAGTGGATTTCTACTTATTTTATTAAATATTATCCCCACCAAACAGGACAAGCTTGCATCTGTTATAGTTTTGGAGAAAAATGTGATCATTTCATTTATGCGCACAATGCCTTTGAAATGGCTTTAAAATAGATTTGGAGCATGGAGACGATTATCTCGGGATTGCAAGATAACCAAACAAAACTTTTAGTGGATTTCTACTTATTTTACCAAATATCATCTCCACCAAACAGGACAAGCTTGCATGTGTTATAGTTTTGGAGAAAAATGTGATCATTTCATTTATGCGCAAAATGCCTTTGAAATGGCTTTAAAATGGATTTGGAGCATGGAGACGATTATCTCAGGATGGCAATATAAACAAACAAAACTTTTAGTAGATTTCTACTTATTTTATTAAATATTATCTCCACCAAACAGGACAAGCTTGCATGTGTTATAGTTTTGGAGAAAAATGTGATCATTTCATTTATGCGCGAAATGCCTTTGAAATGGCTTTAAAATGGATTTGGAGCATGGAGACGATTATCTCAGGATTGCAATATAAACAAACGAAACTTTTAGTAGGTTTCTACTTATTTTATTAAATATTATCTCCACCAAACAGGACAAGCTTGCATCTGTTAAAGTTTTGGAGAAAAATGTGATCATTTCATTTATGCGCGAAATGCCTTAAAAATGGCTTTAAAATGGTTTTGAAGCATGGAGACGATTATCTCGGGATTGCAAGATAACCAAACAAAACTTTTAGTGGATTTCTAATTATTTTATTAAATATCATCCCCTCCAAACAGGACAAGCTTGCATCTGTTATAGTTTTGGAGAAAAATGTGATCATTTCATTTATGCGCACAATGCCTTTGAAATGGCTTTAAAATAGATTTGGAGCATGGAGACGATTATCTCGGGATTGCAAGATAACCAAACAAAACTTTTAGTGGATTTCTACTTATTTTACCAAATATCATCTCCACCAAACAGGACAAGCTTGCATGTGTTATAGTTTTGGAGAAAAATGTGATCATTTCATTTATGCGCAAAATGCCTTTGAAATGGCTTTAAAATGGATTTGGAGCAAGGAGACGATTATCTCAGGATGGCAATATAAACAAACGAAACTTTTAGTAGATTTCTACTTATTTTATTAAATATTATCTCCACCAAACAGGACAAGCTTGCATCTGTTATAGTTTTGGAGAAAAATGTGATCATTTCATTTATGCGCGAAATGCCTTAAAAATGGCTTTAAAATGGATTTGGAGCATGGAGACGATTATCTTGGGATTGCAAGATAACCAAACAAAACTTTTAGTGGATTTCTACTTATTTTATTAAATATTATCCCCACCAAACAGGACAAGCTTGCATCTGTTATAGTTTTGGAGAAAAATGTGATCATTTCATTTATGCGCGAAATGCCTTAAAAATGGCTTTAAAAAGGGTTTGGAACATGGAGACGATTATCTCGGGATTGCAAGATAACCAAACAAAACTTTTAGTGGATTTCTACTTATTTTATGAAATATCATCTCCACCAAACAGGACAAGCTTGCATCTGTTATAGTTTTGGAGAAAAATGTGATCATTTCATTTATGCGCGAAATGCCTTAAAGATGGCTTTAAAATGGATTTGGAGCATGGAGACGACTATCTCGGGATTGCAAGATAACCAAACAAATCTGTTAGTGGATTTCTACTTATTTTATTAAATATCATCTCCACCAAACAGGAGAAGCTTGCATCTGTTATAGTTTTGGAGAAAAATGTGATCATTTCATTTATGCGCGAAATGCCTTTGAAATGGCTTTAAAATGGATTTGGAGCATGGAGACGATTATCTCAGGATTGCAATATAAACAAACGAAACTTTTAGTAGGTTTCTACTTATTTTATTAAATATTATCTCCACCAAACAGGACAAGCTTGCATCTGTTATAGTTTTGGAGAAAAATGTGATCATTTCATGTATGCGCGAAATGCCTTAAAAATGGCTTTAAAATAGTTTTGAAGCATGGAGACGATTATCTCGGGATTGCAAGATAACCAAACAAAACTTTTAGTGGATTTCTACATATTTTATTAAATATCATCTCTACCAAACAGGACAAGCTTGCATCTGTTTTAGTTTTGAAGAAAAATGTGATCATTTCATTTATGCGTGAAATGCCTTCAAAATGGCTTTTAAATGGATTTGAAGCATGGAGACGATTATCTCGGGATTGCAAGATAACCAAACAAAACTTTTAGTGGATTTCTACTTATTTTATTAAATATTATCCCCTCCAAACAGGACGAGCTTCCATCTGTTATAGTTTTGGAGAAAAATGTGATCATTTCATTTATGCGCGAAATGCCTTAAAAATGGCTTTAAAATGTATTTGGAGCATGGAGACGATTATCTCGGGATTGCAAGATAACCAAACAAAACATTTAGTGGATTTCTACTTATTTTATTAAATATTATCCCCACCAAACAGGACAAGATTGCATCTGTTATAGTTTTGGAGAAAAATGTGATCATTTCATTTATGCGCACAATGCCTTTGAAATGGCTTTAAAATAGATTTGGAGCATGGAGACGATTATCTCGGGATTGCAAGATAACCAAACAAAACTTTTAGTGGATTTCTACTTATTTTACCAAATATCATCTCCACCAAACAGGACAAGCTTGCATGTGTTATAGTTTTGGAGAAAAATGTGATCATTTCATTTATGCGCAAAATGCCTTTGAAATGGCTTTAAAATGGATTTGGAGCATGGAGACGATTATCTCAGGATGGCAATATAAACAAACAAAACTTTTAGTAGATTTCTACTTATTCTATTAAATATTATCTCCACCAAACAGGACAATCTTGCATCTGTTATAGTTTTGGAGAAAAATGTGATCATTTCATTTATGCGCGAAATGCCTTAAAAATGGCTTTAAAATGGATTTGGAGCATGGAGACGATTATCTTGGGATTGCAAGATAACCAAACAAAACTTTTAGTAGATTTATACTTATTTTATTAAATATCATCTCCACCAAACAGGACAAGCTTGCATGTGTTATAGTTTTGGAGAAAAATGTGATCATTTCATTTATGCGTGAAATGCCTTTGAAATGGCTTTAAAATGGATTTGGAGCATGGAGACGATTATCTCAGGATTGCAATATAAACAAACAAAACTTTTAGTAGGTTTCTACTTATTTTATTAAATATTATCTCCACCAAACAGGACAAGCTTGCATCTGTTATAGTTTTGGAGAAAAATGTGATCATTTCATTTATGCGCGAAATGCCCTTAGGACTCTTAGAAGAGTTAATGCTCTGAGACCATGGGGGCGCTTAGCCCCCTCTCTTCGTCACTGAGGATGATTTCATTTTTCAGGGATTAGAGAGGGTGGTCCTTGTGGTGGACTGCAGGTATGGAGAGCTGTTGTCATCGTATTAGATAGATAAGAATGATTATATGTATTGTAGAAATGTCTCCTATCATGTTCCCTAATTTTTTATTATGTCCACATCCTGGTCCCCATCTTGGACATCATAACAAACGTGCACTTTTTTGTTTAATTTACACATTGGACCATAGGAAAAATGACACTACAGCTACAGAGGTGACCGTCTGATAGCCCAGCTCGACTATCCATCTCTACTGAAGACATTTCTACAATACATATAATCTTTCTTATCTATCTAATACGATCACAACAGCTCTCCATACCTGCAGTCCACCACAAGGACCACTCTCTCTAATCCCTGAAAAATGAAATCATCCTCAGTGACGAAGAGAGGGGGCTAAGCGCCCCCCATGGTCTCAGAGCATTGACTCTTCTAAGAGTCCTAAGATTCCTGCTCACTCTGATGGGGTGCAGCTGTGGGACCCTATTTTCAGAGATGATGTCCTCCACCCAACTCTCAAAAAGCTGAAAGGGTCTTCAGTAGAGATGGATAGTCGAGCTGGGCTATCAGACGGTCACCTCTGTAGCTGTAGTGTCATTTTTCCTATGGTCCAATTTGTAAATTAAACAAAAAAGTGCACGTTTGTTATGATTTCCAAGATGGGGACCAGGATGTGGACATAATAAAAAAATAGGGAACATGATAGGAGACATTTCTACAATACATATAATCATTCTTATCTATCTAATACGATGACAACAGCTCTCCATACCTGCAGTCCACCACAAGGACCACCCTCTCTATTCCCTAAAAAGTGAAATCATCCTCAGTGACGAGGAGAGGGGGCTAAGCGCCCCCCATGGTCTCAGAGCATTGACTCTTCTAAGAGTCCTAAGAGTCCTGCTCACACTGATGGGGTGCAGCTGTGGGACCCTATTTTCAGAGATGATGTCCTCCACCCAACTCTCAAAAAGCTGAAAGGGTCTAAAAGTCCTAAGAGTCCTGCTCACACTGATGGGGTGCAGCTGTGGGACCCTATTTTCAGAGATGATGTCCTCCACCCAACTCTCAAAAAGCTGAAAGGGTCTTCAGTAGAGATGGATAGTCGAGCTGGGCTATCAGACGGTCACCTCTGTAGCTGTAGTTTCATTTTCCCTATGGTCCAATGTGTAAATTAAACAAAAAAGTGCACGTTTGTTATGATGTCCAAGATGGGGACCAGGATGTGGACATAATAAAAAATTAGGGAACATGATAGGAGACATTTCTACAATACATATAATCATTCTTATCTATCTAATACGATGACAACAGCTCTCCATACCTGCAGTCCACCACAAGGACCACCCTCTCTAATCCCTGAAAAATGAAATCATCCTCAGTGATGAAGAGAGGGGGCTAAGTGCCCCCAATGGTCTCAGAGCATTGACTCTTCTAAGAGTCCTAAGAGTCCTGCTCACACTGATGGGGTGCAGCTGTGGGACCCTATTTTCAGAGATGATGTCCTCCACCCAACTCTCAAAAAGCTGAAAGGGTCTTCAGTAGAGATGGATAGTCGAGCTGGGCTATCAGACGGTCACCTCTGTAGCTGTAGTGTCATTTTTCCTATGGTCCAATGTGTAAATTAAACAAAAAAGTGCACGTTTGTTATGATGTCCAAGATGGGGACCAGGATGTGGACATAATAAAAAATTAGGGAACATGATAGGAGACATTTCTACAATACATATAATCATTCTTATCTATCTAATACGATGACAACAGCTCTCCATACCTGCAGTCCACCACAAGGACCACCCTCTCTAATCCCTGAAAAATGAAATCATCCTCAGTGACGAAGAGAGGGGGCTAAGCGCCCCCATGGTCTCAGAGCATTAACTCTTCTAAGAGTCCTAAGAGTCCTGCTCACACTGATGGGGTGCAGCTGTGGGACCCTATTTTCAGAGATGATGATTTAATAAAATAAGTAGAAATCCACTAAAAGTTTTGTTTGGTTATTTTGCAATCTCGAGATAATCGTCTCCATGCTTCAAATGCTATTAAAACCCATTTCTAAGGCATTTCGCGCATAAATGAAATGAACACATTTTTCTCCAAAACTATAACAGATGCAAGCTTGTCCTGTTTGGTGGAGATGATATTTAATAAAATAAGTAGAAATCCACTAAAAGTTTTGTTTGGTTATCTTGCAATCTCGAGATAATCGTCTCCATGCTCCAAATCCATTTTAAAGCCATTTCAAAGGCATTTTGCGCATACATGAAATAAACACATTTTTCTCCAAAACTATAACAGATGCAAGCTTGTCCTGTTTGGTGGAGATAATATTTAATAAAATAAGTAGAAATCTACTAAAAGTTTCGTTTGTTTATATTGCCATCCTGAGATAATCGTCTCCATGCTCCAAATCCATTTTAAAGCCATTTCAAAGGCATTTTGCGCATACATGAAATGAACACATTTTTCTCCAAAACTATAACACATGCAAGCTTGTCCTGTTTGGTGGAGATGATATTTAATAAAATAAGTAGAAATCCACTAAAAGTTTTGTTTGGTTATCTTGCAATCCTGAGATAATCGTCTCCATGCTTCAAATGCTATTAAAACCCATTTCTAAGGCATTTCGCGCATAAATGAAATGAACACATTTTTCTCCAAAACTATAACAGATGCAAGCTTGTCCTGTTTGGTGGAGATGATATTTAATAAAATAAGTAGAAATCCACTAAAAGTTTTGTTTGGTTATCTTGCAATCCCGAGATAATCGTCTCCATGCTCCAAATCCATTTTAAAGCCATTTTTAAAGCATTTCGCGCATACATGAAATGAACACATTTTTCTCCAAAACTATAACAGATGCAAGCTTGTCCTGTTTGGTGGAGATGATATTTAATAAAATAAGTAGAAATCCACTAAAAGTTTTGTTTGGTTATCTTGCAATCTCGAGATAATCGTCTCCATGCTTCAAATGCTCTTAAAACCCATTTCTAAGGCATTTCGCGCATAAATGAAATGAACACATTTTTCTTTAAAACTATAACAGATGCAAGCTTCTCCTGTTTGGTGGAGATGATATTTAATAAAATAAGTAGAAATCCACTAAAAGTTTTGTTTGGTTATCTTGCAATCCCGAGATAATCGTCTCCATGCTCCAAATCCATTTTAAAGCCATTTTTAAGGCATTTCGCGCATACATGAAATGAACACATTTTTCTCCAAAACTATAACAGATGCAAGCTTGTCCTGTTTGGTGGAGATAATATTTCATAAAATAAGTAGAAATCTACTAAAAGTTTCGTTTGTTTATATTGCCATCCTGAGATAATCGTCTCCATGCTCCAAATCCATTTTAAAGCCATTTCAAAGGCATTTTGCGCATACATGAAATGAACACATTTTTCTCCAAAACTATAACAGATGCAAGCTTGTCCTGTTTGGTGGAGATGATATTTAATAAAATAAGTAGAAATCCACTAAAAGTTTTGTTTGGTTATCTTGCAATCCCGAGATAATCGTCTCCATGCTCCAAATCCATTTTAAAGCCATTTTTAAGGCATTTCGCGCATACATGAAATGAACACATTTTTCTCCAAAACTATAACAGATGCAAGCTTGTCCTGTTTGGTGGAGATGATATTTAATAAAATAAGTAGAAATCCACTAAAAGTTTTGTTTGGTTATCTTGCAATCCCGAGATAATCGTCCCCATGCTCCAAATCCATTTTAAAGCCATTTTTAAGGCATTTTGCGCATACATGAAATGAACACATTTTTCTCCAAAACTATAACAGATGCAAGCTTGTCCTGTTTGGTGGAGATAATATTTAATAAAATAAGTAGAAATCTACTAAAAGTTTCGTTTGTTTATATTGCCATCCTGAGATAATCGTCTCCATGCTCCAAATCCATTTTAAAGCCATTTCAAAGGCATTTTGCGCATACATGAAATGAACACATTTTTCTCCAAAACTATAACACATGCAAGCTTGTCCTGTTTGGTGGAGATGATATTTAATAAAATAAGTAGAAATCCACTAAAAGTTTTGTTTGGTTATCTTGCAATCCCGAGATAATCGTCTCCATGCTCCAAATCCATTTTAAAGTCATTTTTAAGGCATTTCGCGCATACATGAAATGAACACATTTTTCTCCAAAACTATAACAGATGCAAGCTTGTCCTGTTTGGTGGAGATGATATTTAATAAAATAAGTAGAAATCCACTAAAAGTTTTGTTTGGTTATCTTGCAATCTCGAGATAATCGTCTCCATGCGTCAAATGCTATTAAAACCCATTTCTAAGGCATTTCGCGCATAAATGAAATGAACACATTTTTCTCCAAAACTATAACAGATGCAAGCTTGTCCTGTTTGGTGGAGATGATATTTAATAAAATAAGTAGAAATCCACTAAAAGTTTTGTTTGGTTATCTTGCAATCCCGAGATAATCGTCTCCATGCTCCAAATCCATTTTAAAGCCATTTTTAAGGCATTTCGCGCATACATGAAATGAACACATTTTTCTCCAAAACTATACCAGATGCAAGCTTGTCCTGTTTGGTGGAGATGATATTTAATAAAATAAAAAGAAATCCACTAAAAGTTTTGTTTGGTTATCTTGCAATCTCGAGATAATCGTCTCCATGCTTCAAATGCTCTTAAAACCCATTTCTAACGCATTTCGCGCATAAATGAAATGAACACATTTTTCTTTAAAACTATAACAGATGCAAGTCTGTCCTGTTTGGTGGAGATGATATTTAATAAAATAAGTAGAAATCCACTAAAAGTTTTGTTTGGTTATCTTGCAATCCCGAGATAATCGTCTCCATGCTCCAAATCCATTTTAAAGCCATTTTTAAGGCATTTCGCGCATACATGAAATGAACACATTTTTCTCCAAAACTATAACAGATGCAAGCTTGTCCTGTTTGGTGGAGATAATATTTAATAAAATAAGTAGAAATCTACTAAAAGTTTCGTTTGTTTATATTGCCATCCTGAGATAATCGTCTCCATGCTCCAAATCCATTTTAAAGCCATTTCAAAGGCATTTTGCGCATACATTAAATGAACACATTTTTCTCCAAAACTATAACACATGCAAGCTTGTCCTGTTTGGTGAAGATGATATTTAATAAAATAAGTAGAAATCCACTAAAAGTTTTGTTTGGTTATCTTGCAATCCCGAGATAATCGTCTCCATGCTCCAAATCCATTTTAAAGCCATTTTTAAGGCATTTCGCGCATACATGAAATGAACACATTTTTCTCCAAAACTATAACAGATGCAAGCTTGTCCTGTTTGGTGGAGATGATATTTAATAAAATAAGTAGAAATCCACTAAAGTTTTGTTTGGTTATCTTGCAATCTCGAGATAATCGTCTCCATGCTTCAAATGCTATTAAAACCCATTTCTAAGGCATTTCGCGCATAAATGAAATGAACACATTTTTCTCCAAAACTATAACAGATGCAAGCTTGTCCTGTTTGGTGGAGATGATATTTAATAAAATAAGTAGAAATCCACTAAAAGTTTTGTTTGGTTATCTTGCAATCCCGAGATAATCGTCTCCATGCTCCAAATCCATTTTAAAGCCATTTTTAAGGCATTTCGCGCATACATGAAATGAACACATTTTTCTCCAAAACTATAACAGATGCAAGCTTGTCCTGTTTGGTGGAGATGATATTTAATAAAATAAGTAGAAATCCACTAAAAGTTTTGTTTGGTTATCTTGCAATCTCGAGATAATCGTCTCCATGCTTCAAATGCTCTTAAAACCCATTTCTAAGGCATTTCGCGCATAAATGAAATGAACACATTTTTCTTTAAAACTATAACAGATGCAAGCTTGTCCTGTTTGGTGGAGATGATATTTAATAAAATAAGTAGAAATCCACTAAAAGTTTTGTTTGGTTATCTTGCAATCCCGAGATAATCGTCTCCATGCTCCAAATCCATTTTAAAGCCATTTTTAAGGCATTTCGCGCATACATGAAATGAACACATTTTTCTCCAAAACTATAACAGATGCAAGCTTGTCCTGTTTGGTGGAGATAATATTTAATAAAATAAGTAGAAATCTACTAAAAGTTTCGTTTGTTTATATTGCCATCCTGAGATAATCGTCTCCATGCTCCAAATCCATTTTAAAGCCATTTCAAAGGCATTTTGCGCATACATGAAATGAACACATTTTTCTCCAAAACTATAACAGATGCAAGCTTGTCCTGTTTGGTGGAGATGATATTTAATAAAATAAGTAGAAATCCACTAAAAGTTTTGTTTGGTTATCTTGCAATCCCGAGATAATCGTCTCCATGCTCCAAATCCATTTTAAAGTCATTTTTAAGGCATTTCGCGCATACATGAAATGAACACATTTTTCTCCAAAACTATAACAGATGCAAGCTTGTCCTGTTTGGTGGAGATGATATTTAATAAAATAAGTAGAAATCCACTAAAAGTTTTGTTTGGTTATCTTGCAATCTCGAGATAATCGTCTCCATGCGTCAAATGCTATTAAAACCCATTTCTAAGGCATTTCGCGCATAAATGAAATGAACACATTTTTCTCCAAAACTATAACAGATGCAAGCTTGTCCTGTTTGGTGGAGATGATATTTAATAAAATAAGTAGAAATCCACTAAAAGTTTTGTTTGGTTATCTTGCAATCCCGAGATAATCGTCTCCATGCTCCAAATCCATTTTAAAGCCATTTTTAAGGCATTTCGCGCATACATGAAATGAACACATTTTTCTCCAAAACTATACCAGATGCAAGCTTGTCCTGTTTGGTGGAGATGATATTTAATAAAATAAAAAGAAATCCACTAAAAGTTTTGTTTGGTTATCTTGCAATCTCGAGATAATCGTCTCCATGCTTCAAATGCTCTTAAAACCCATTTCTAAGGCATTTCGCGCATAAATGAAATGAACACATTTTTCTTTAAAACTATAACAGATGCAAGTCTGTCCTGTTTGGTGGAGATGATATTTAATAAAATAAGTAGAAATCCACTAAAAGTTTTGTTTGGTTATCTTGCAATCCCGAGATAATCGTCTCCATGCTCCAAATCCATTTTAAAGCCATTTTTAAGGCATTTCGCGCATACATGAAATGAACACATTTTTCTCCAAAACTATAACAGATGCAAGCTTGTCCTGTTTGGTGGAGATAATATTTAATAAAATAAGTAGAAATCTACTAAAAGTTTCGTTTGTTTATATTGCCATCCTGAGATAATCGTCTCCATGCTCCAAATCCATTTTAAAGCCATTTCAAAGGCATTTTGCGCATACATTAAATGAACACATTTTTCTCCAAAACTATAACACATGCAAGCTTGTCCTGTTTGGTGAAGATGATATTTAATAAAATAAGTAGAAATCCACTAAAAGTTTTGTTTGGTTATCTTGCAATCCCGAGATAATCGTCTCCATGCTCCAAATCCATTTTAAAGCCATTTTTAAGGCATTTCGCGCATACATGAAATGAACACATTTTTCTCCAAAACTATAACAGATGCAAGCTTGTCCTGTTTGGTGGAGATGATATTTAATAAAATAAGTAGAAATCCACTAAAGTTTTGTTTGGTTATCTTGCAATCTCGAGATAATCGTCTCCATGCTTCAAATGCTATTAAAACCCATTTCTAAGGCATTTCGCGCATAAATGAAATGAACACATTTTTCTCCAAAACTATAACAGATGCAAGCTTGTCCTGTTTGGTGGAGATGATATTTAATAAAATAAGTAGAAATCCACTAAAAGTTTTGTTTGGTTATCTTGCAATCCCGAGATAATCGTCTCCATGCTCCAAATCCATTTTAAAGCCATTTTTAAGGCATTTCGCGCATACATGAAATGAACACATTTTTCTCCAAAACTATAACAGATGCAAGCTTGTCCTGTTTGGTGGAGATGATATTTAATAAAATAAGTAGAAATCCACTAAAAGTTTTGTTTGGTTATCTTGCAATCTCGAGATAATCGTCTCCATGCTTCAAATGCTCTTAAAACCCATTTCTAAGGCATTTCGCGCATAAATGAAATGAACACATTTTTCTTTAAAACTATAACAGATGCAAGCTTGTCCTGTTTGGTGGAGATGATATTTAATAAAATAAGTAGAAATCCACTAAAAGTTTTGTTTGGTTATCTTGCAATCCCGAGATAATCGTCTCCATGCTCCAAATCCATTTTAAAGCCATTTTTAAGGCATTTCGCGCATACATGAAATGAACACATTTTTCTCCAAAACTATAACAGATGCAAGCTTGTCCTGTTTGGTGGAGATAATATTTAATAAAATAAGTAGAAATCTACTAAAAGTTTCGTTTGTTTATATTGCCATCCTGAGATAATCGTCTCCATGCTCCAAATCCATTTTAAAGCCATTTCAAAGGCATTTTGCGCATACATGAAATGAACACATTTTTCTCCAAAACTATAACAGATGCAAGCTTGTCCTGTTTGGTGGAGATGATATTTAATAAAATAAGTAGAAATCCACTAAAAGTTTTGTTTGGTTATCTTGCAATCCCGAGATAATCGTCTCCATGCTCCAAATCCATTTTAAAGCCATTTTTAAGGCATTTCGCGCATACATGAAATGAACACATTTTTCTCCAAAACTATAACAGATGCAAGCTTGTCCTGTTTGGTGGAGATGATATTTAATAAAATAAGTAGAAATCCACTAAAAGTTTTGTTTGGTTATCTTGCAATCCCGAGATAATCGTCCCCATGCTCCAAATCCATTTTAAAGCCATTTTTAAGGCATTTCGCGCATACATGAAATGAACACATTTTTCTCCAAAACTATAACAGATGCAAGCTTGTCCTGTTTGGTGGAGATAATATTTAATAAAATAAGTAGAAATCTACTAAAAGTTTCGTTTGTTTATATTGCCATCCTGAGATAATCGTCTCCATGCTCCAAATCCATTTTAAAGCCATTTCAAAGGCATTTTGCGCATACATGAAATGAACACATTTTTCTCCAAAACTATAACACATGCAAGCTTGTCCTGTTTGGTGGAGATGATATTTAATAAAATAAGTAGAAATCCACTAAAAGTTTTGTTTGGTTATCTTGCAATCCCGAGATAATCGTCTCCATGCTCCAAATCCATTTTAAAGTCATTTTTAAGGCATTTCGCGCATACATGAAATGAACACATTTTTCTCCAAAACTATAACAGATGCAAGCTTGTCCTGTTTGGTGGAGATGATATTTAATAAAATAAGTAGAAATCCACTAAAAGTTTTGTTTGGTTATCTTGCAATCTCGAGATAATCGTCTCCATGCGTCAAATGCTATTAAAACCCATTTCTAAGGCATTTCGCGCATAAATGAAATGAACACATTTTTCTTTAAAACTATAACAGATGCAAGCTTGTCCTGTTTGGTGGAGATGATATTTAATAAAATAAGTAGAAATCCACTAAAAGTTTTGTTTGGTTATCTTGCAATCCCGAGATAATCGTCTCCATGCTCCAAATCCATTTTAAAGCCATTTTTAAGGCATTTCGCGCATACATGAAATAAACACATTTTTCTCCAAAACTATAACAGATGCAAGCTTGTCCTGTTTGGTGGAGATGATATTTAATAAAATAAGTAGAAATCCACTAAAGTTTTGTTTGGTTATCTTGCAATCTCGAGATAATCGTCTCCATGCTTCAAATGCTATTAAAACCCATTTCTAAGGCATTTCGCGCATAAATGAAATGAACACATTTTTCTCCAAAACTATAACAGATGCAAGCTTGTCCTGTTTGGTGGAGATGATATTTAATAAAATAAGTAGAAATCCACTAAAAGTTTTGTTTGGTTATCTTGCAATCCCGAGATAATCGTCTCCATGCTCCAAATCCATTTTAAAGCCATTTTTAAGGCATTTCGCGCATACATGAAATGAACACATTTTTCTCCAAAACTATAACAGATGCAAGCTTGTCCTGTTTGGTGGAGATGATATTTAATAAAATAAGTAGAAATCCACTAAAAGTTTTGTTTGGTTATCTTGCAATCTCGAGATAATCGTCTCCATGCTTCAAATGCTCTTAAAACCCATTTCTAAGGCATTTCGCGCATAAATGAAATGAACACATTTTTCTTTAAAACTATAACAGATGCAAGCTTGTCCTGTTTGGTGGAGATGATATTTAATAAAATAAGTAGAAATCCACTAAAAGTTTTGTTTGGTTATCTTGCAATCCCGAGATAATCGTCTCCATGCTCCAAATCCATTTTAAAGCCATTTTTAAGGCATTTCGCGCATACATGAAATGAACACATTTTTCTCCAAAACTATAACAGATGCAAGCTTGTCCTGTTTGGTGGAGATAATATTTAATAAAATAAGTAGAAATCTACTAAAAGTTTCGTTTGTTTATATTGCCATCCTGAGATAATCGTCTCCATGCTCCAAATCCATTTTAAAGCCATTTCAAAGGCATTTTGCGCATACATGAAATGAACACATTTTTCTCCAAAACTATAACAGATGCAAGCTTGTCCTGTTTGGTGGAGATGATATTTAATAAAATAAGTAGAAATCCACTAAAAGTTTTGTTTGGTTATCTTGCAATCCCGAGATAATCGTCTCCATGCTCCAAATCCATTTTAAAGTCATTTTTAAGGCATTTCGCGCATACATGAAATGAACACATTTTTCTCCAAAACTATAACAGATGCAAGCTTGTCCTGTTTGGTGGAGATGATATTTAATAAAATAAGTAGAAATCCACTAAAAGTTTTGTTTGGTTATCTTGCAATCTCGAGATAATCGTCTCCATGCGTCAAATGCTATTAAAACCCATTTCTAAGGCATTTCGCGCATAAATGAAATGAACACATTTTTCTCCAAAACTATAACAGATGCAAGCTTGTCCTGTTTGGTGGAGATGATATTTAATAAAATAAGTAGAAATCCACTAAAAGTTTTGTTTGGTTATCTTGCAATCCCGAGATAATCGTCTCCATGCTCCAAATCCATTTTAAAGCCATTTTTAAGGCATTTCGCGCATACATGAAATGAACACATTTTTCTCCAAAACTATACCAGATGCAAGCTTGTCCTGTTTGGTGGAGATGATATTTAATAAAATAAAAAGAAATCCACTAAAAGTTTTGTTTGGTTATCTTGCAATCTCGAGATAATCGTCTCCATGCTTCAAATGCTCTTAAAACCCATTTCTAAGGCATTTCGCGCATAAATGAAATGAACACATTTTTCTTTAAAACTATAACAGATGCAAGTCTGTCCTGTTTGGTGGAGATGATATTTAATAAAATAAGTAGAAATCCACTAAAAGTTTTGTTTGGTTATCTTGCAATCCCGAGATAATCGTCTCCATGCTCCAAATCCATTTTAAAGCCATTTTTAAGGCATTTCGCGCATACATGAAATGAACACATTTTTCTCCAAAACTATAACAGATGCAAGCTTGTCCTGTTTGGTGGAGATAATATTTAATAAAATAAGTAGAAATCTACTAAAAGTTTCGTTTGTTTATATTGCCATCCTGAGATAATCGTCTCCATGCTCCAAATCCATTTTAAAGCCATTTCAAAGGCATTTTGCGCATACATTAAATGAACACATTTTTCTCCAAAACTATAACACATGCAAGCTTGTCCTGTTTGGTGAAGATGATATTTAATAAAATAAGTAGAAATCCACTAAAAGTTTTGTTTGGTTATCTTGCAATCCCGAGATAATCGTCTCCATGCTCCAAATCCATTTTAAAGCCATTTTTAAGGCATTTCGCGCATACATGAAATGAACACATTTTTCTCCAAAACTATAACAGATGCAAGCTTGTCCTGTTTGGTGGAGATGATATTTAATAAAATAAGTAGAAATCCACTAAAGTTTTGTTTGGTTATCTTGCAATCTCGAGATAATCGTCTCCATGCTTCAAATGCTATTAAAACCCATTTCTAAGGCATTTCGCGCATAAATGAAATGAACACATTTTTCTCCAAAACTATAACAGATGCAAGCTTGTCCTGTTTGGTGGAGATGATATTTAATAAAATAAGTAGAAATCCACTAAAAGTTTTGTTTGGTTATCTTGCAATCCCGAGATAATCGTCTCCATGCTCCAAATCCATTTTAAAGCCATTTTTAAGGCATTTCGCGCATACATGAAATGAACACATTTTTCTCCAAAACTATAACAGATGCAAGCTTGTCCTGTTTGGTGGAGATGATATTTAATAAAATAAGTAGAAATCCACTAAAAGTTTTGTTTGGTTATCTTGCAATCTCGAGATAATCGTCTCCATGCTTCAAATGCTCTTAAAACCCATTTCTAAGGCATTTCGCGCATAAATGAAATGAACACATTTTTCTTTAAAACTATAACAGATGCAAGCTTGTCCTGTTTGGTGGAGATGATATTTAATAAAATAAGTAGAAATCCACTAAAAGTTTTGTTTGGTTATCTTGCAATCCCGAGATAATCGTCTCCATGCTCCAAATCCATTTTAAAGCCATTTTTAAGGCATTTCGCGCATACATGAAATGAACACATTTTTCTCCAAAACTATAACAGATGCAAGCTTGTCCTGTTTGGTGGAGATAATATTTAATAAAATAAGTAGAAATCTACTAAAAGTTTCGTTTGTTTATATTGCCATCCTGAGATAATCGTCTCCATGCTCCAAATCCATTTTAAAGCCATTTCAAAGGCATTTTGCGCATACATGAAATGAACACATTTTTCTCCAAAACTATAACAGATGCAAGCTTGTCCTGTTTGGTGGAGATGATATTTAATAAAATAAGTAGAAATCCACCAAAAGTTTTGTTTGGTTATCTTGCAATCCCGAGATAATCGTCTCCATGCTCCAAATCCATTTTAAAGCCATTTTTAAGGCATTTCGCGCATACATGAAATGAACACATTTTTCTCCAAAACTATAACAGATGCAAGCTTGTCCTGTTTGGTGGAGATGATATTTAATAAAATAAGTAGAAATCCACTAAAAGTTTTGTTTGGTTATCTTGCAATCCCGAGATAATCGTCTCCATGCTCCAAATCCATTTTAAAGCCATTTTTAAGGCATTTCGCGCATACATGAAATGAACACATTTTTCTCCAAAACTATAACAGATGCAAGCTTGTCCTGTTTGGTGGAGATAATATTTAATAAAATAAGTAGAAATCTACTAAAAGTTTCGTTTGTTTATATTGCCATCCTGAGATAATCGTCTCCATGCTCCAAATCCATTTTAAAGCCATTTCAAAGGCATTTTGCGCATACATGAAATGAACACATTTTTCTCCAAAACTATAACAGATGCAAGCTTGTCCTGTTTGGTGGAGATGATATTTAATAAAATAAGTAGAAATCCACTAAAAGTTTTGTTTGGTTATCTTGCAATCCCGAGATAATCGTCTCCATGCTCCAAATCCATTTTAAAGCCATTTTTAAGGCATTTCGCGCATACATGAAATGAACACATTTTTCTCCAAAACTATAACAGATGCAAGCTTGTCCTGTTTGGTGGAGATGATATTTAATAAAATAAGTAGAAATCCACTAAAAGTTTTGTATGGTTATCTTGCAATCTCGAGATAATCGTCTCCATGCTTCAAATGCTATTAAAACCCATTTCTAAGGCATTTCGCGCATAAATGAAATGAACACATTTTTCTCCAAAACTATAACAGATGCAAGCTTGTCCTGTTTGGTGGAGATGATATTTAATAAAATAAGTAGAAATCCACTAAAAGTTTTGTTTGGTTATCTTGCAATCCCGAGATAATCGTCTCCATGCTCCAAATCCATTTTAAAGCCATTTTTAAGGCATTTCGCGCATACATGAAATGAACACATTTTTCTCCAAAACTATAACAGATGCAAGCTTGTCCTGTTTGGTGGAGATGATATTTAATAAAATAAGTAGAAATCCACTAAAAGTTTTGTTTGGTTATCTTGCAATCCCGAGATAATCGTCTCCATGCTCCAAATCCATTTTAAAGCCATTTTTAAGGCATTTCGCGCATACATGAAATGAACACATTTTTCTCCAAAACTATAACAGATGCAAGCTTGTCCTGTTTGGTGGAGATAATATTTAATAAAATAAGTAGAAATCTACTAAAAGTTTCGTTTGTTTATATTGCCATCCTGAGATAATCGTCTCCATGCTCCAAATCCATCTTAAAGCCATTTCAAAGGCATTTTGCGCATACATGAAATGAACACATTTTTCTCCAAAACTATAACAGATGCAAGCTTGTCCTGTTTGGTGGAGATGATATTTAATAAAATAAGTAGAAATCCACTAAAAGTTTTGTTTGGTTATCTTGCAATCTCGAGATAATCGTCTCCATGCTTCAAATGCTATTAAAACCCATTTCTAAGGCATTTCGCGCATAAATGAAATGAACACATTTTTCTCCAAAACTATAACAGATGCAAGCTTGTCCTGTTTGGTGGAGATGATATTTAATAAAATAAGTAGAAATCCACTAAAAGTTTTGTTTGGTTATCTTGCAATCCCGAGATAATCGTCTCCATGCTCCAAATCCATTTTAAAGCCATTTTTAAGGCATTTCGCGCATACATGAAATGAACACATTTTTCTCCAAAACTATAACAGATGCAAGCTTGTCCTGTTTGGTGGAGATAATATTTAATAAAATAAGTAGAAATCCACTAAAAGTTTTGTTTGGTTATCTTGCAATCTCGAGATAATCGTCTCCATGCTTCAAATGCTCTTAAAACCCATTTCTAAGGCATTTCGCGCATAAATGAAATGAACACATTTTTCTTTAAAACTATAACAGATGCAAGCTTGTCCTGTTTGGTGGAGATGATATTTAATAAAATAAGTAGAAATCCACTAAAAGTTTTGTTTGGTTATCTTGCAATCCCGAGATAATCGTCTCCATGCTCCAAATCCATTTTAAAGCCATTTTTAAGGCATTTCGCGCATACATGAAATAAACACATTTTTCTCCAAAACTATAACAGATGCAAGCTTGTCCTGTTTGGTGGAGATAATATTTAATAAAATAAGTATAAATCTACTAAAGGTTTCGTTTGTTTATATTGCCATCCTGAGATAATCGTCTCCATGCTCCAAATCCATTTTAAAGCCATTTCAAAGGCATTTTGCGCATACATGAAATGAACACATTTTTCTCCAAAACTATAACAGATGGAAGCTCGTCCTGTTTGGAGGGGATAATATTTAATAAAATAAGTAGAAACCTACTAAAAGTTTCGTTTGTTTATATTGCAATCCTAAGATAATTGTCTCCATGCTCCAAATCCATTTTAAAGCCATTTCAAAGGCATTTTGCGCATAAATGAAATGATCACTTTTTCTCCAAAACTATAACTGATGCAAGCTTCTCCTGTTTGGTGGAGATAATATTTAATAAAATAAGTAGAAATCTACTAAAAGTTTTGTTTGGTTATTTTGCAATCCCGAGATAATCGTCTCCATGCTCCAAATCCATTTTAAAGCCGTCTTTAAGGCATTTCGCGCATAAATGAAATGATCACATTTTTCTCCAAAACTATAACAGATGCAAGCTTGTCCTGTTTGGTGGAGATAATATTTAATAAAATAAGTAGAAATCTACTAAAAGTTTTGTTTGTTTATATTGCAATCCTGAGATAATCGTCTTCATGCTCCAAATCTATTTTAAAGCCATTTCAAAGGCATTTTGCGCATAAATGAAATGATCACATTTTTCTCCAAAACTATAACACATGCAAGCTTGTCCTGTTTGGTGGAGATGATATTTAATAAAATAAGTAGAAATCCACTAAAAGTTTTGTTTGGTTATCTTGCAATCCCGAGATAATCGTCTCCATGCTCCAAATCCATTTTAAAGCCATTTTTAAGGCATTTCGCGCATACATGAAATGAACACATTTTTTCTCCAAAACTATAACAGATGCAAGCTTGTCCTGTTTGGTGGAGATAATATTTCATAAAATAAGTAGAAATCTACTAAAAGTTTCGTTTGTTTATATTGCCATCCTGAGATAATCGTCTCCATGCTCCAAATCCATTTTAAAGCCATTTCAAAGGCATTTTGCGCATACATGAAATGAACACATTTTTCTCCAAAACTATAACAGATGCAAGCTTGTCCTGTTTGGTGGAGATGATATTTAATAAAATAAGTAGAAATCTACTAAAAGATTTGTTTGGTTATTTTGCAATCCCGAGATAATCGTCTCCATGCTCCAAATCCATTTTAAAGCCGTCTTTAAGGCATTTCGCGCATAAATGAAATGATCACATTTTTCTCCAAAACTATAACAGATGCAAGCTTGTCCTGTTTGGTGGAGATAATATTTAATAAAATAAGTAGAAATCTACTAAAAGTTTTGTTTGTTTATATTGCAATCCTGAGATAATCGTCTTCATGCTCCAAATCTATTTTAAAGCCATTTCAAAGGCATTTTGCGCATAAATGAAATGATCACATTTTTCTCCAAAACTATAACACATGCAAGCTTGTCCTGTTTGGTGGAGATGATATTTAATAAAATAAGTAGAAATCCACTAAAAGTTTTGTTTGGTTATCTTGCAATCCCGAGATAATCGTCTCCATGCTCCAAATCCATTTTAAAGCCATTTTTAAGGCATTTCGCGCATACATGAAATGAACACATTTTTTCTCCAAAACTATAACAGATGCAAGCTTGTCCTGTTTGGTGGAGATAATATTTCATAAAATAAGTAGAAATCTACTAAAAGTTTCGTTTGTTTATATTGCCATCCTGAGATAATCGTCTCCATGCTCCAAATCCATTTTAAAGCCATTTCAAAGGCATTTTGCGCATACATGAAATGAACACATTTTTCTCCAAAACTATAACAGATGCAAGCTTGTCCTGTTTGGTGGAGATGATATTTAATAAAATAAGTAGAAATCCACTAAAAGTTTTGTTTGGTTATCTTGCAATCCCGAGATAATCGTCTCCATGCTCCAAATCCATTTTAAAGCCATTTTTAAGGCATTTCGCGCATACATGAAATGAACACATTTTTCTCCAAAACTATAACAGATGCAAGCTTGTCCTGTTTGGTGGAGATGATATTTAATAAAATAAGTAGAAATCCACTAAAAGTTTTGTTTGGTTATCTTGCAATCCCGAGATAATCGTCCCCATGCTCCAAATCCATTTTAAAGCCATTTTTAAGGCATTTCGCGCATACATGAAATGAACACATTTTTCTCCAAAACTATAACAGATGCAAGCTTGTCCTGTTTGGTGGAGATAATATTTAATAAAATAAGTAGAAATCTACTAAAAGTTTCGTTTGTTTATATTGCCATCCTGAGATAATCGTCTCCATGCTCCAAATCCATTTTAAAGCCATTTCAAAGGCATTTTGCGCATACATGAAATGAACACATTTTTCTCCAAAACTATAACACATGCAAGCTTGTCCTGTTTGGTGGAGATGATATTTAATAAAATAAGTAGAAATCCACTAAAAGTTTTGTTTGGTTATCTTGCAATCCCGAGATAATCGTCTCCATGCTCCAAATCCATTTTAAAGTCATTTTTAAGGCATTTCGCGCATACATGAAATGAACACATTTTTCTCCAAAACTATAACAGATGCAAGCTTGTCCTGTTTGGTGGAGATGATATTTAATAAAATAAGTAGAAATCCACTAAAAGTTTTGTTTGGTTATCTTGCAATCTCGAGATAATCGTCTCCATGCGTCAAATGCTATTAAAACCCATTTCTAAGGCATTTCGCGCATAAATGAAATGAACACATTTTTCTCCAAAACTATAACAGATGCAAGCTTGTCCTGTTTGGTGGAGATGATATTTAATAAAATAAGTAGAAATCCACTAAAAGTTTTGTTTGGTTATCTTGCAATCCCGAGATAACCGTCTCCATGCTCCAAATCCATTTTAAAGCCATTTTTAAGGCATTTCGCGCATACATGAAATGAACACATTTTTCTCCAAAACTATACCAGATGCAAGCTTGTCCTGTTTGGTGGAGATGATATTTAATAAAATAAAAAGAAATCCACTAAAAGTTTTGTTTGGTTATCTTGCAATCTCGAGATAATCGTCTCCATGCTTCAAATGCTCTTAAAACCCATTTCTAAGGCATTTCGCGCATAAATGAAATGAACACATTTTTCTTTAAAACTATAACAGATGCAAGTCTGTCCTGTTTGGTGGAGATGATATTTAATAAAATAAGTAGAAATCCACTAAAAGTTTTGTTTGGTTATCTTGCAATCCCGAGATAATCGTCTCCATGCTCCAAATCCATTTTAAAGCCATTTTTAAGGCATTTCGCGCATACATGAAATGAACACATTTTTCTCCAAAACTATAACAGATGCAAGCTTGTCCTGTTTGGTGGAGATAATATTTAATAAAATAAGTAGAAATCTACTAAAAGTTTCGTTTGTTTATATTGCCATCCTGAGATAATCGTCTCCATGCTCCAAATCCATTTTAAAGCCATTTCAAAGGCATTTTGCGCATACATTAAATGAACACATTTTTCTCCAAAACTATAACACATGCAAGCTTGTCCTGTTTGGTGAAGATGATATTTAATAAAATAAGTAGAAATCCACTAAAAGTTTTGTTTGGTTATCTTGCAATCCCGAGATAATCGTCTCCATGCTCCAAATCCATTTTAAAGCCATTTTTAAGGCATTTCGCGCATACATGAAATGAACACATTTTTCTCCAAAACTATAACAGATGCAAGCTTGTCCTGTTTGGTGGAGATGATATTTAATAAAATAAGTAGAAATCCACTAAAGTTTTGTTTGGTTATCTTGCAATCTCGAGATAATCGTCTCCATGCTTCAAATGCTATTAAAACCCATTTCTAAGGCATTTCGCGCATAAATGAAATGAACACATTTTTCTCCAAAACTATAACAGATGCAAGCTTGTCCTGTTTGGTGGAGATGATATTTAATAAAATAAGTAGAAATCCACTAAAAGTTTTGTTTGGTTATCTTGCAATCCCGAGATAATCGTCTCCATGCTCCAAATCCATTTTAAAGCCATTTTTAAGGCATTTCGCGCATACATGAAATGAACACATTTTTCTCCAAAACTATAACAGATGCAAGCTTGTCCTGTTTGGTGGAGATGATATTTAATAAAATAAGTAGAAATCCACTAAAAGTTTTGTTTGGTTATCTTGCAATCTCGAGATAATCGTCTCCATGCTTCAAATGCTCTTAAAACCCATTTCTAAGGCATTTCGCGCATAAATGAAATGAACACATTTTTCTTTAAAACTATAACAGATGCAAGCTTGTCCTGTTTGGTGGAGATGATATTTAATAAAATAAGTAGAAATCCACTAAAAGTTTTGTTTGGTTATCTTGCAATCCCGAGATAATCGTCTCCATGCTCCAAATCCATTTTAAAGCCATTTTTAAGGCATTTCGCGCATACATGAAATGAACACATTTTTCTCCAAAACTATAACAGATGCAAGCTTGTCCTGTTTGGTGGAGATAATATTTAATAAAATAAGTAGAAATCTACTAAAAGTTTCGTTTGTTTATATTGCCATCCTGAGATAATCGTCTCCATGCTCCAAATCCATTTTAAAGCCATTTCAAAGGCATTTTGCGCATACATGAAATGAACACATTTTTCTCCAAAACTATAACAGATGCAAGCTTGTCCTGTTTGGTGGAGATGATATTTAATAAAATAAGTAGAAATCCACCAAAAGTTTTGTTTGGTTATCTTGCAATCCCGAGATAATCGTCTCCATGCTCCAAATCCATTTTAAAGCCATTTTTAAGGCATTTCGCGCATACATGAAATGAACACATTTTTCTCCAAAACTATAACAGATGCAAGCTTGTCCTGTTTGGTGGAGATGATATTTAATAAAATAAGTAGAAATCCACTAAAAGTTTTGTTTGGTTATCTTGCAATCCCGAGATAATCGTCTCCATGCTCCAAATCCATTTTAAAGCCATTTTTAAGGCATTTCGCGCATACATGAAATGAACACATTTTTCTCCAAAACTATAACAGATGCAAGCTTGTCCTGTTTGGTGGAGATAATATTTAATAAAATAAGTAGAAATCTACTAAAAGTTTCGTTTGTTTATATTGCCATCCTGAGATAATCGTCTCCATGCTCCAAATCCATTTTAAAGCCATTTCAAAGGCATTTTGCGCATACATGAAATGAACACATTTTTCTCCAAAACTATAACAGATGCAAGCTTGTCCTGTTTGGTGGAGATGATATTTAATAAAATAAGTAGAAATCCACTAAAAGTTTTGTTTGGTTATCTTGCAATCCCGAGATAATCGTCTCCATGCTCCAAATCCATTTTAAAGCCATTTTTAAGGCATTTCGCGCATACATGAAATGAACACATTTTTCTCCAAAACTATAACAGATGCAAGCTTGTCCTGTTTGGTGGAGATGATATTTAATAAAATAAGTAGAAATCCACTAAAAGTTTTGTATGGTTATCTTGCAATCTCGAGATAATCGTCTCCATGCTTCAAATGCTATTAAAACCCATTTCTAAGGCATTTCGCGCATAAATGAAATGAACACATTTTTCTCCAAAACTATAACAGATGCAAGCTTGTCCTGTTTGGTGGAGATGATATTTAATAAAATAAGTAGAAATCCACTAAAAGTTTTGTTTGGTTATCTTGCAATCCCGAGATAATCGTCTCCATGCTCCAAATCCATTTTAAAGCCATTTTTAAGGCATTTCGCGCATACATGAAATGAACACATTTTTCTCCAAAACTATAACAGATGCAAGCTTGTCCTGTTTGGTGGAGATGATATTTAATAAAATAAGTAGAAATCCACTAAAAGTTTTGTTTGGTTATCTTGCAATCCCGAGATAATCGTCTCCATGCTCCAAATCCATTTTAAAGCCATTTTTAAGGCATTTCGCGCATACATGAAATGAACACATTTTTCTCCAAAACTATAACAGATGCAAGCTTGTCCTGTTTGGTGGAGATAATATTTAATAAAATAAGTAGAAATCTACTAAAAGTTTCGTTTGTTTATATTGCCATCCTGAGATAATCGTCTCCATGCTCCAAATCCATCTTAAAGCCATTTCAAAGGCATTTTGCGCATACATGAAATGAACACATTTTTCTCCAAAACTATAACAGATGCAAGCTTGTCCTGTTTGGTGGAGATGATATTTAATAAAATAAGTAGAAATCCACTAAAAGTTTTGTTTGGTTATCTTGCAATCTCGAGATAATCGTCTCCATGCTTCAAATGCTATTAAAACCCATTTCTAAGGCATTTCGCGCATAAATGAAATGAACACATTTTTCTCCAAAACTATAACAGATGCAAGCTTGTCCTGTTTGGTGGAGATGATATTTAATAAAATAAGTAGAAATCCACTAAAAGTTTTGTTTGGTTATCTTGCAATCCCGAGATAATCGTCTCCATGCTCCAAATCCATTTTAAAGCCATTTTTAAGGCATTTCGCGCATACATGAAATGAACACATTTTTCTCCAAAACTATAACAGATGCAAGCTTGTCCTGTTTGGTGGAGATAATATTTAATAAAATAAGTAGAAATCCACTAAAAGTTTTGTTTGGTTATCTTGCAATCTCGAGATAATCGTCTCCATGCTTCAAATGCTCTTAAAACCCATTTCTAAGGCATTTCGCGCATAAATGAAATGAACACATTTTTCTTTAAAACTATAACAGATGCAAGCTTGTCCTGTTTGGTGGAGATGATATTTAATAAAATAAGTAGAAATCCACTAAAAGTTTTGTTTGGTTATCTTGCAATCCCGAGATAATCGTCTCCATGCTCCAAATCCATTTTAAAGCCATTTTTAAGGCATTTCGCGCATACATGAAATGAACACATTTTTCTCCAAAACTATAACAGATGCAAGCTTGTCCTGTTTGGTGAAGATAATATTTAATAAAATAAGTAGAAATCTACTAAAAGTTTCGTTTGTTTATATTGCCATCCTGAGATATTCGTCTCCATGCTCCAAATCCATTTTAAAGCCATTTCAAAGGCATTTTGCGCATACATGAAATGAACACATTTTTCTCCAAAACTATAACAGATGCAAGCTTGTCCTGTTTGGTGGAGATGATATTTAATAAAATAAGTAGAAATCCACTAAAAGTTTTGTTTGGTTATCTTGCAATCTCGAGATAATCGTCTCCATGCTTCAAATGCTCTTAAAACCCATTTCTAAGGCATTTCGCGCATAAATGAAATGAACACATTTTTCTTTAAAACTATAACAGATGCAAGCTTGTCCTGTTTGGTGGAGATGATATTTAATAAAATAAGTAGAAATCCACTAAAAGTTTTGTTTGGTTATCTTGCAATCCCGAGATAATCGTCTCCATGCTCCAAATCCATTTTAAAGCCATTTTTAAGGCATTTCGCGCATACATGAAATGAACACATTTTTCTCCAAAACTATAACAGATGCAAGCTTGTCCTGTTTGGTGAAGATAATATTTAATAAAATAAGTAGAAATCTACTAAAAGTTTCGTTTGTTTATATTGCCATCCTGAGATAATCGTCTCCATGCTCCAAATCCATTTTAAAGCCATTTCAAAGGCATTTTGCGCATACATGAAATGAACACATTTTTCTCCAAAACTATAACAGATGCAAGCTTGTCCTGTTTGGTGGAGATGATATTTAATAAAATAAGTAGAAATCCACTAAAAGTTTTGTTTGGTTATCTTGCAATCCCGAGATAATCGTCTCCATGCTCCAAATATATTTTAAAGCCATTTTAAAGGCATTTCGCGCATACATGAAATGAACACATTTTTCTCCAAAACTATAACAGATGCAAGCTTGTCCTGTTTGGTGGAGATGATATTTAATAAAATAAGTAGAAATCCACTAAAAGTTTTGTTTGGTTATCTTGCAATCTCGAGATAATCGTCTCCATGCTTCAAATGCTATTAAAACCCATTTCTAAGGCATTTCGCGCATAAATGAAATGAACACATTTTTCTCCAAAACTATAACAGATGCAAGCTTGTCCTGTTTGGTGGAGATGATATTTAATAAAATAAGTAGAAATCCACTAAAAGTTTTGTTTGGTTATCTTGCAATCCCGAGATAATCGTCTCCATGCTCCAAATCCATTTTAAAGCCATTTTTAAGGCATTTCGCGCATACATGAAATGAACACATTTTTTTCCAAAACTATAACAGATGCAAGCTTGTCCTGTTTGGTGGAGATGATATTTAATAAAATAAGTAGAAATCCACTAAAAGTTTTGTTTGGTTATCTTGCAATCTCGAGATAATCGTCTCCATGCTTCAAATGCTATTAAAACCCATTTCTAAGGCATTTCGCGCATAAATGAAATGAACACATTTTTCTCCAAAACTATAACAGATGCAAGCTTGTCCTGTTTGGTGGAGATGATATTTAATAAAATAAGTAGAAATCCACTAAAAGTTTTGTTTGGTTATCTTGCAATCCCGAGATAATCGTCTCCATGCTCCAAATCCATTTTAAAGCCATTTTTAAGGCATTTCGCGCATACATGAAATGAACACATTTTTTTCCAAAACTATAACAGATGCAAGCTTGTCCTGTTTGGTGGAGATGATATTTAATAAAATAAGTAGAAATCCACTAAAAGTTTTGTTTGGTTATCTTGCAATCTCGAGATAATCGTCTCCATGCTTCAAATGCTCTTAAAACCCATTTCTAAGGCATTTCGCGCATAAATGAAATGAACACATTTTTCTTTAAAACTATAACAGATGCAAGCTTGTCCTGTTTGGTGGAGATGATATTTAATAAAATAAGTAGAAATCCACTAAAAGTTTTGTTTGGTTATCTTGCAATCCCGAGATAATCGTCTCCATGCTCCAAATCCATTTTAAAGCCATTTTTAAGGCATTTCGCGCATACATGAAATGAACACATTTTTCTCCAAAACTATAACAGATGCAAGCTTGTCCTGTTTGGTGGAGATAATATTTAATAAAATAAGTAGAAATCTACTAAAAGTTTCGTTTGTTTATATTGCCATCCTGAGATAATCGTCTCCATTCTCCAAATCCATTTTAAAGCCATTTTTAAGGCATTTCGCGCATACATGAAATGAACACATTTTTCTCCAAAACTATAACAGATGCAAGCTTGTCCTGTTTGGTGGAGATGATATTTAATAAAATAAGTAGAAATCCACTAAAAGTTTTGTTTGGTTATCTTGCAATCTCGAGATAATCGTCTCCATGCTTCAAATGCTCTTAAAACCCATTTCTAAGGCATTTCGCGCATAAATGAAATGAACACATTTTTCTTTAAAACTATAACAGATGCAAGCTTGTCCTGTTTGGTGGAGATGATATTTAATAAAATAAGTAGAAATCCACTAAACGTTTTGTTTGGTTATCTTGCAATCCCGAGATAATCGTCTCCATGCTCCAAATCCATTTTAAAGCCATTTTTAAGGCATTTCGCGCATACATGAAATGAACACATTTTTCTCCAAAACTATAACAGATGCAAGCTTGTCCTGTTTGGTGGAGATAATATTTAATAAAATAAGTAGAAATCTACTAAAAGTTTCGTTTGTTTATATTGCCATCCTGAGATAATCGTCTCCATGCTCCAAATCCATTTTAAAGCCATTTCAAAGGCATTTTACGCATACATGAAATGAACACATTTTTCTCCAAAACTATAACAGATGCAAGCTTGTCCTGTTTGGTGGAGATGATATTTAATAAAATAAGTAGAAATCCACTAAAAGTTTTGTTTGGTTATCTTGCAATTCCGGGATAATCGTCTCCATGCTCCAAATCCATTTTAAAGCCATTTTTAAGGCATTTCGCGCATACATGAAATGAACACATTTTTCTCCAAAACTATAACAGATGCAAGCTTGTCCTGTTTGGTGGAGATGATATTTAATAAAATAAGTAGAAATCCACTAAAAGTTTTGTTTGGTTATCTTGCAATCCCGAGATAATCGTCTCCATGCTCCAAATGGGAAACTGCTGGGGAAATCAGACATGGAAAAAGACTTAGGCATCTTAGTGAATAAGAATCTAAATTGGAGTGCCCAGTGTCAGGCAGCAGCCACCAAAGCAAATAGGGTGATGGGATGCATTAGAAGAGGTCTGGGGGCACGAGATGAAAACATCATTCTCCCTCTGTACAAATCACTAGTCAGACCACACTTGGAGTATTGTGTGCAATTTTGGGCGCCGGTGCTGAAGAAAGACATTACTGAACTTGAAAGGGTTCAGAGGCGGGCTACTAAAATAATAAATGGAATGGGTGCATTACAATACACGGAAAGGTTATCAAAATTAGGTCTATTTACTCTAGAAAAGAGAAGACTTAGGGGAGACCTAATAAATATGTACAAATATATCAGAGGGCCATATAGAGATCTCTCCCATGATCTGTTTGTACCAAGGACTATGACAAGAACAAGGGGGCATTCTTTTCGATTGGAGGAAAGAAAATTCCTACATCAGCATAGAAGAGGGTTCTTCACGGTAAGAGCAGTGAGGCTCTGGAACTCTCTTCCTGAGGAAGTGGTGATGGCCAACTCACTGAATGAATTTAAGAGAGGAATGGATGCATTTCTTGTTAGCAAAAGTATATAAGGTTATAAATAGCATAATCTTACAGGTAGATAGAAGAGCGACCTAGATTATTAGAGGAATGGGGGGGGCTGCAATACCAAGACAGGTTATTAAACTTGGGATTAGTTAGTTAGGAAAAACAAAGGCTTAGGGGGATCTAATCACAATGTATAAATATATGAGGGGACAGTACAGAGACCTTTCCAAAGATCTCTTTACACCTAGGCCTGCGACTGGAACAGGGGGCATCCGCTAAGTCTTGAGGAAAGAATGTTTAATCATAATCACAGATGAGGATTCTTTACTGTACGAGCAGTGAGACTATGGAGCTCTCTGCCGTATGATGTTGTAATGAGGGATTCACTAGTAAAATTTAAGCAGAGCCTGAACGCATTTCTTGAAAAATATAATATTACCAGTTATGTATATTAGATTTTATGACAGGGTGTTGATCCAGGGAACTAGTCTGATTGCCGTATGTGGAGTCAGGAAGGAATTTTTTTCCCCATTGGAGCTTATTTGACACATTGGGTTTTTTTTGCCTTCCTCTGGATCAACATGTTAGGCTACAGGTTGAACTAGATAGACTTAGAGTCTCCCTTCAACCTTAAAAACTATGAAACTATGAAATCCATTTTAAAGCCATTTTTAAGGCATTTCGCGCATACATGAAATGAACACATTTTTCTCCAAAACTATAACAGATGCAAGCTTGTCCTGTTTGGTGGAGATAATATTTAATAAAATAAGTAGAAATCTACTAAAAGTTTCGTTTGTTTATATTGCCATCCTGAGATAATCGTCTCCATGCTCCAAATCCATTTTAAAGCCATTTCAAAGGCATTTTGCGCATACATGAAATGAACACATTTTTCTCCAAAACTATAACACATGCAAGCTTGTCCTGTTTGGTGGAGATGATATTTAATAAAATAAGTAGAAATCCACTAAAAGTTTTGTTTGGTTATCTTGCAATCCCGAGATAATCGTCTCCATGCTCCAAATCCATTTTAAAGCCATTTTAAGGCATTTCGCGCATACATGAAATGAACACATTTTTCTCCAAAACTATAACAGATGCAAGCTTGTCCTGTTTGGTGGAGATGATATTTAATAAAATAAGTAGAAATCCACTAAAAGTTTTGTTTGGTTATCTTGCAATCTCGAGATAATCGTCTCCATGCTTCAAATGCTCTTAAAACCCATTTCTAAGGCATTTCGCGCATAAATGAAATGAACACATTTTTCTTTAAAACTATAACAGATGCAAGCTTGTCCTGTTTGGTGGAGATGATATTTAATAAAATAAGTAGAAATCCACTAAAAGTTTTGTTTGGTTATCTTGCAATCCCGAGATAATCGTCTCCATGCTCCAAATCCATTTTAAAGCCATTTTTAAGGCATTTCGCGCATACATGAAATAAACACATTTTTCTCCAAAACTATAACAGATGCAAGCTTGTCCTGTTTGGTGGAGATAATATTTAATAAAATAAGTATAAATCTACTAAAGGTTTCGTTTGTTTATATTGCCATCCTGAGATAATCGTCTCCATGCTCCAAATCCATTTTAAAGCCATTTCAAAGGCATTTTGCGCATACATGAAATGAACACATTTTTCTCCAAAACTATAACAGATGGAAGCTCGTCCTGTTTGGAGGGGATAATATTTAATAAAATAAGTAGAAACCTACTAAAAGTTTCGTTTGTTTATATTGCAATCCTAAGATAATTGTCTCCATGCTCCAAATCCATTTTAAAGCCATTTCAAAGGCATTTTGCGCATAAATGAAATGATCACTTTTTCTCCAAAACTATAACTGATGCAAGCTTCTCCTGTTTGGTGGAGATAATATTTAATAAAATAAGTAGAAATCCACTAAAAGATTTGTTTGGTTATTTTGCAATCCCGAGATAATCGTCTCCATGCTCCAAATCCATTTTAAAGCCGTCTTTAAGGCATTTCGCGCATAAATGAAATGATCACATTTTTCTCCAAAACTATAACAGATGCAAGCTTGTCCTGTTTGGTGGAGATAATATTTAATAAAATAAGTAGAAATCTACTAAAAGTTTTGTTTGTTTATATTGCAATCCTGAGATAATCGTCTTCATGCTCCAAATCTATTTTAAAGCCATTTCAAAGGCATTTTGCGCATAAATGAAATGATCACATTTTTCTCCAAAACTATAACACATGCAAGCTTGTCCTGTTTGGTGGAGATGATATTTAATAAAATAAGTAGAAATCCACTAAAAGTTTTGTTTGGTTATCTTGCAATCCCGAGATAATCGTCTCCATGCTCCAAATCCATTTTAAAGCCATTTTTAAGGCATTTCGCGCATACATGAAATGAACACATTTTTTCCAAAACTATAACAGATGCAAGCTTGTCCTGTTTGGTGGAGATGATATTTAATAAAATAAGTAGAAATCCACTAAAAGTTTTGTTTGGTTATCTTGCAATCTCGAGATAATCGTCTCCATGCTTCAAATGCTCTTAAAACCCATTTCTAAGGCATTTCGCGCATAAATGAAATGAACACATTTTTCTTTAAAACTATAACAGATGCAAGCTTGTCCTGTTTGGTGGAGATGATATTTAATAAAATAAGTAGAAATCCACTAAAAGTTTTGTTTGGTTATCTTGCAATCCCGAGATAATCGTCTCCATGCTCCAAATCCATTTTAAAGCCATTTTTAAGGCATTTCGCGCATACATGAAATGAACACATTTTTCTCCAAAACTATAACAGATGCAAGCTTGTCCTGTTTGGTGGAGATAATATTTAATAAAATAAGTAGAAATCTACTAAAAGTTTCGTTTGTTTATATTGCCATCCTGAGATAATCGTCTCCATGCTCCAAATCCATTTTAAAGCCATTTCAAAGGCATTTTGCGCATACATGAAATGAACACATTTTTCTCCAAAACTATAACAGATGCAAGCTTGTCCTGTTTGGTGGAGATGATATTTAATAAAATAAGTAGAAATCCACTAAAAGTTTTGTTTGGTTATCTTGCAATCTCGAGATAATCGTCTCCATGCTTCAAATGCTCTTAAAACCCATTTCTAAGGCATTTCGCGCATAAATGAAATGAACACATTTTTCTTTAAAACTATAACAGATGCAAGCTTGTCCTGTTTGGTGGAGATGATATTTAATAAAATAAGTAGAAATCCACTAAAAGTTTTGTTTGGTTATCTTGCAATCCCGAGATAATCGTCTCCATGCTCCAAATCCATTTTAAAGCCATTTTTAAGGCATTTCGCGCATACATGAAATGAACACATTTTTCTCCAAAACTATAACAGATGCAAGCTTGTCCTGTTTGGTGGAGATAATATTTAATAAAATAAGTAGAAATCTACTAAAAGTTTCGTTTGTTTATATTGCCATCCTGAGATAATCGTCTCCATGCTCGAAATCCATTTTAAAGCCATTTCAAAGGCATTTTGCGCATACATGAAATGAACACATTTTTCTCCAAAACTATAACAGATGCAAGCTTGTCCTGTTTGGTGGAGATGATATTTAATAAAATAAGTAGAAATCCACTAAAAGTTTTGTTTGGTTATCTTGCAATCCCGAGATAATCGTCTCCATGCTCCAAATCCATTTTAAAGCCATTTTTAAGGCATTTCGCGCATACATGAAATGAACACATTTTTCTCCAAAACTATAACAGATGCAAGCTTGTCCTGTTTGGTGGAGATGATATTTAATAAAATAAGTAGAAATCCACTAAAAGTTTTGTTTGGTTATCTTGCAATCCCGACATAATCGTCTCCATGCTCCAAATCCATTTTAAAGCCATTTTTAAGGCATTTCGCGCATACATGAAATGAACACATTTTTCTCCAAAACTATAACAGATGCAAGCTTGTCCTGTTTGGTGGAGATAATATTTAATAAAATAAGTAGAAATCTACTAAAAGTTTCGTTTGTTTATATTGCCATCCTGAGATAATCGTCTCCATGCTCCAAATCCATTTTAAAGCCATTTCAAAGGCATTTTGCGCATACATGAAATGAACACATTTTTCTCCAAAACTATAACACATGCAAGCTTGTCCTGTTTGGTGAAGATGATATTTAATAAAATAAGTAGAAATCCACTAAAAGTTTTGTTTGGTTATCTTGCAATCCCGAGATAATCGTCTCCATGCTCCAAATCCATTTTAAAGCCATTTTTAAGGCATTTCGCGCATACATGAAATGAACACATTTTTCTCCAAAACTATAACAGATGCAAGCTTGTCCTGTTTGGTGGAGATGATATTTAATAAAATAAGTAGAAATCCACTAAAAGTTTTGTTTGGTTATCTTGCAATCTCGAGATAATTGTCTCCATGCTTCAAATGCTATTAAAACCCATTTCTAAGGCATTTCGCGCATAAATGAAATGAACACATTTTTCTCCAAAACTATAACAGATGCAAGCTTGTCCTGTTTGGTGGAGATGATATTTAATAAAATAAGTAGAAATCCACTAAAAGTTTTGTTTGGTTATCTTGCAATCCCGAGATAATCGTCTCCATGCTCCAAATCCATTTTAAAGCCATTTTTAAGGCATTTCGCGCATACATGAAATGAACACATTTTTCTCCAAAACTATAACAGATGCAAGCTTGTCCTGTTTGGTGGAGATGATATTTAATAAAATAAGTAGAAATCCACTAAAAGTTTTGTTTGGTTATCTTGCAATCTCGAGATAATCGTCTCCATGCTTCAAATGCTCTTAAAACCCATTTCTAAGGCATTTCGCGCATAAATGAAATGAACACATTTTTCTTTAAAACTATAACAGATGCAAGCTTGTCCTGTTTGGTGGAGATGATATTTAATAAAATAAGTAGAAATCCACTAAAAGTTTTGTTTGGTTATCTTGCAATCCCGAGATAATCGTCTCCATGCTCCAAATCCATTTTAAAGCCATTTTTAAGGCATTTCGCGCATACATGAAATTAACACATTTTTCTCCAAAACTATAACAGATGCAAGCTTGTCCTGTTTGGTGGAGATAATATTTAATAAAATAAGTAGAAATCTACTAAAAGTTTCGTTTGTTTATATTGCCATCCTGAGATAATCGTCTCCATGCTCCAAATCCATTTTAAAGCCATTTCAAAGGCATTTTGCGCATACATGAAATGAACACATTTTTCTCCAAAACTATAACAGATGCAAGCTTGTCCTGTTTGGTGGAGATGATATTTAATAAAATAAGTAGAAATCCACTAAAAGTTTTGTTTGGTTATCTTGCAATTCCGAGATAATCGTCTCCATGCTCCAAATCCATTTTAAAGCCATTTTTAAGGCATTTCGCGCATACATTAAATGAACACATTTTTCTCCAAAACTATAACAGATGCAAGCTTGTCCTGTTTGGTGGAGATGATATTTAATAAAATAAGTAGAAATCCACTAAAAGTTTTGTTTGGTTATCTTGCAATCCCGAGATAATCGTCTCCATGCTCCAAATCCATTTTAAAGCCATTTTTAAGGCATTTCGCGCATACATGAAATGAACACATTTTTCTCCAAAACTATAACAGATGCAAGCTTGTCCTGTTTGGTGGAGATAATATTTAATAAAATAAGTAGAAATCTACTAAAAGTTTCGTTTGTTTATATTGCCATCCTGAGATAATCGTCTCCATGCTCCAAATCCATTTTAAAGCCATTTCAAAGGCATTTTGCGCATACATGAAATGAACACATTTTTCTCCAAAACTATAACACATACAAGCTTGTCCTGTTTGGTGGAGATGATATTTAATAAAATAAGTAGAAATCCACTAAAAGTTTTGTTTGGTTATCTTGCAATCCCGAGATAATCGTCTCCATGCTCCAAATCCATTTTAAAGCCATTTTTAAGGCATTTCGCGCATACATGAAATGAACACATTTTTCTCCAAAACTATAACAGATGCAAGCTTGTCCTGTTTGGTGGAGATGATATTTAATAAAATAAGTAGAAATCCACTAAAAGTTTTGTTTGGTTATCTTGCAATCTCGAGATAATCGTCTCCATGCTTCAAATGCTCTTAAAACCCATTTCTAAGGCATTTCGCGCATAAATGAAATGAACACATTTTTCTCCAAAACTATAACAGATGCAAGCTTGTCCTGTTTGGTGGAGATGATATTTAATAAAATAAGTAGAAATCCACTAAAAGTTTTGTTTGGTTATCTTGCAATCCCGAGATAATCGTCTCCATGCTCCAAATCCATTTTAAAGCCATTTTTAAGGCATTTCGCGCATACATGAAATGAACACATTTTTCTCCAAAACTATAACAGATGCAAGCTTGTCCTGTTTGGTGGAGATGATATTTAATAAAATAAGTAGAAATCCACTAAAAGTTTTGTTTGGTTATCTTGCAATCTCGAGATAATCGTCTCCATGCTTCAAATGCTCTTAAAACCCATTTCTAAGGCATTTCGCGCATAAATGAAATGAACACATTTTTCTTTAAAACTATAACACATGCAAGCTTGTTCTGTTTGGTGGAGATGATATTTATTAAAATAAGTAGAAATCCACTAAAAGTTTTGTTTGGTTATCTTGCAATCCCGAGATAATCGTCTCCATGCTCCAAATCCATTTTAAAGCCATTTTTAAGGCATTTCGCGCATACATGAAATAAACACATTTTTCTCCAAAACTATAACAGATGCAAGCTTGTCCTGTTTGGTGGAGATAATATTTAATAAAATAAGTAGAAATCTACTAAAGGTTTCGTTTGTTTATATTGCCATCCTGAGATAATCGTCTCCATGCTCCAAATCCATTTTAAAGCCATTTCAAAGGCATTTTGCGCATACATGAAATGAACACATTTTTCTCCAAAACTATAACAGATGGAAGCTCGTCCTGTTTGGAGGGGATAATATTTAATAAAATAAGTAGAAACCTACTAAAAGTTTCGTTTGTTTATATTGCAATCCTAAGATAATTGTCTCCATGCTCCAAATCCATTTTAAAGCCATTTCAAAGGCATTTTGCGCATAAATGAAATGATCACTTTTTCTCCAAAACTATAACTGATGCAAGCTTCTCCTGTTTGGTGGAGATAATATTTAATAAAATAAGTAGAAATCCACTAAAAGATTTGTTTGGTTATTTTGCAATCCCGAGATAATCGTCTCCATGCTCCAAATCCATTTTAAAGCCGTCTTTAAGGCATTTCGCGCATAAATGAAATGATCACATTTTTCTCCAAAACTATAACACATGCAAGCTTGTCCTGTTTGGTGGAGATGATATTTAATAAAATAAGTAGAAATCCACTAAAAGTTTTGTTTGGTTATCTTCCAATCTCGAGATAATCGTCTCCATGCTTCAAATGCTCTTAAAACCCATTTCTAAGGCATTTCGCGCATAAATGAAATGAACACATTTTTCTTTAAAACTATAACAGATGCAAGCTTGTCCTGTTTGGTGGAGATGATATTTAATAAAATAAGTAGAAATCCACTAAAAGTTTTGTTTGGTTATCTTGCAATCCCGAGATAATCGTCTCCATGCTCCAAATCCATTTTAAAGCCATTTTTAAGGCATTTCGCGCATACATGAAATGAACACATTTTTCTCCAAAACTATAACAGATGCAAGCTTGTCCTGTTTGGTGGAGATAATATTTAATAAAATAAGTAGAAATCTACTAAAAGTTTCCTTTGTTTATATTGCCATCCTGAGATAATCGTCTCCATGCTCCAAATCCATTTTAAAGCCATTTCAAAGGCATTTTGCGCATACATGAAATGAACACATTTTTCTCCAAAACTATAACAGATGCAAGCTTGTCCTGTTTGGTGGAGATGATATTTAATAAAATAAGTAGAAATCCACTAAAAGTTTTGTTTGGTTATCTTGCAATCTCGAGATAATCGTCTCCATGCTTCAAATGCTATTAAAACCCATTTCTAAGGCATTTCGCGCATAAATGAAATGAACACATTTTTCTTTAAAACTATAACAGATGCCTGTTTGGTGGAGATGATATTTAATAAAATAAGTAGAAATCCACTAAAAGTTTTGTTTGGTTATCTTGCAATCCCGAGATAATCGTCTCCATGCTCCAAATCCATTTTAAAGCCATTTTTAAGGCATTTCGCGCATACATGAAATGAACACATTTTTCTCCAAAACTATAACAGATGCAAGCTTGTCCTGTTTGGTGGAGATAATATTTAATAAAATAAGTAGAAATCTACTAAAAGTTTCGTTTGTTTATATTGCCATCCTGAGATAATCGTCTCCATGCTCCAAATCCATTTTAAAGCCATTTCAAAGGCATTTTGCGCATACATGAAATGAACACATTTTTCTCCAAAACTATAACACATGCAAGCTTGTCCTGTTTGGTGGAGATGATATTTAATAAAATAAGTAGAAATCCACTAAAAGTTTTGTTTGGTTATCTTGCAATCCCGAGATAATCGTCTCCATGCTCCAAATCCATTTTAAAGCCATTTTTAAGGCATTTCGCGCATACATGAAATGAACACATTTTTCTCCAAAACTATAACAGATGCAAGCTTGTCCTGTTTGGTGGAGATGATATTTAATAAAATAAGTAGAAATCCACTAAAAGTTTTGTTTGGTTATCTTGCAATCCCGAGATAATCGTCTCCATGCTCCAAATCCATTTTAAAGCCATTTTTAAGGCATTTCGCGCATACATGAAATGAACACATTTTTCTCCAAAACTATAACAGATGCAAGCTTGTCCTGTTTGGTGGAGATGATATTTAATAAAATAAGTAGAAATCCACTAAAAGTTTTGTTTGGTTATCTTGCAATCTCGAGATAATCGTCTCCATGCTTCAAATGCTCTTAAAACCCATTTCTAAGGCATTTCGCGCATAAATGAAATGAACACATTTTTCTTTAAAACTATAACAGATGCAAGCTTGTCCTGTTTGGTGGAGATGATATTTAATAAAATAAGTAGAAATCCACTAAAAGTTTTGTTTGGTTATCTTGCAATCCCGAGATAATCGTCTCCATGCTCCAAATCCATTTTAAAGCCATTTTTAAGGCATTTCGCGCATACATGAAATGAACACATTTTTCTCCAAAACTATAACAGATGCAAGCTTGTCCTGTTTGGTGGAGATAATATTTAATAAAATAAGTAGAAATCTACTAAAAGTTTCGTTTGTTTATATTGCCATCCTGAGATAATCGTCTCCATGCTCCAAATCCATTTTAAAGCCATTTCAAAGGCATTTTGCGCATACATGAAATGAACACATTTTTCTCCAAAACTATAACAGATGCAAGCTTGTCCTGTTTGGTGGAGATGATATTTAATAAAATAAGTAGAAATCCACTAAAAGTTTTGTTTGGTTATCTTGCAATCTCGAGATAATCGTCTCCATGCTTCAAATGCTCTTAAAACCCATTTCTAAGGCATTTCGCGCATAAAAGAAATGAACACATTTTTCTTTAAAACTATAACAGATGCAAGCTTGTCCTGTTTGGTGGAGATGATATTTAATAAAATAAGTAGAAATCCACTAAAAGTTTTGTTTGGTTATCTTGCAATCCCGAGATAATCGTCTCCATGCTCCAAATCCATTTTAAAGCCATTTTTAAGGCATTTCGCGCATACATGAAATGAACACATTTTTCTCCAAAACTATAACAGATGCAAGCTTGTCCTGTTTGGTGGAGATAATATTTAATAAAATAAGTAGAAATCTACTAAAAGTTTCGTTTGTTTATATTGCCATCCTGAGATAATCGTCTCCATGCTCCAAATCCATTTTAAAGCCATTTCAAAGGCATTTTGCGCATACATGAAATGAACACATTTTTCTCCAAAACTATAACAGATGCAAGCTTGTCCTGTTTGGTGGAGATGATATTTAGTAAAATAAGTAGAAATCCACTAAAAGTTTTGTTTGGTTATCTTGCAATCCCGAGATAATCGTCTCCATGCTCCAAATCCATTTTAAAGCCATTTTTAAGGCATTTCGCGCATACGTGAAATGAACACATTTTTCTCCAAAACTATAACAAATGCAAACTTGTCCTGTTTGGTGGAGATGATATTTAATAAAATAAGTAGAAATCCACTAAAAGTTTTGTTTGGTTATCTTGCAATCCCGAGATAATCGTCTCCATGCTCCAAATCCATTTTAAAGCCATTTTTAAGGCATTTCGCGCATACATGAAATGAACACATTTTTCTCCAAAACTATAACAGATGCAAGCTTGTCCTGTTTGGTGGAGATAATATTTAATAAAATAAGTAGAAATCTACTAAAAGTTTCGTTTGTTTATATTGCCATCCTGAGATAATCGTCTCCATGCTCCAAATCCATTTTAAAGCCATTTCAAAGGCATTTTGCGCATACATGAAATGAACACATTTTTCTCCAAAACTATAACACATGCAAGCTTGTCCTGTTTGGTGAAGATGATATTTAATAAAATAAGTAGAAATCCACTAAAAGTTTTGTTTGGTTATCTTGCAATCTCGAGATAATCGTCTCCATGCTTCAAATGCTATTAAAACCCATTTCTAAGGCATTTCGCGCATAAATGAAATGAACACATTTTTCTCCAAAACTATAACAGATGCAAGCTTGTCCTGTTTGGTGGAGATGATATTTAATAAAATAAGTAGAAATCCACTAAAAGTTTTGTTTGGTTATCTTGCAATCCCGAGATAATCGTCTCCATGCTCCAAATCCATTTTAAAGCCATTTTTAAGGCATTTCGCGCATACATGAAATGAACACATTTTTCTCCAAAACTATAACAGATGCAAGCTTGTCCTGTTTGGTGGAGATGATATTTAATAAAATAAGTAGAAATCCACTAAAAGTTTTGTTTGGTTATCTTGCAATCCCGAGATAATCGTCTCCATGCTCCAAATCCATTTTAAAGCCATTTTTAAGGCATTTCGCGCATACATGAAATGAACACATTTTTCTCCAAAACTATAACAGATGCAAGCTTGTCCTGTTTGGTGGAGATGATATTTAATAAAATAAGTAGAAATCCACTAAAAGTTTTGTTTGGTTATCTTGCAATCTCGAGATAATCGTCTCCATGCTTCAAATGCTCTTAAAACCCATTTCTAAGGCATTTCGCGCATAAATGAAATGAACACATTTTTCTTTAAAACTATAACAGATGCAAGCTTGTCCTGTTTGGTGGAGATGATATTTAATAAAATAAGTAGAAATCCACTAAAAGTTTTGTTTGGTTATCTTGCAATCCCGAGATAATCGTCTCCATGCTCCAAATCCATTTTAAAGCCATTTTTAAGGCATTTCGCGCATACATGAAATTAACACATTTTTCTCCAAAACTATAACAGATGCAAGCTTGTCCTGTTTGGTGGAGATAATATTTAATAAAATAAGTAGAAATCTACTAAAAGTTTCGTTTGTTTATATTGCCATCCTGAGATAATCGTCTCCATGCTCCAAATCCATTTTAAAGCCATTTCAAAGGCATTTTGCGCATACATGAAATGAACACATTTTTCTCCAAAACTATAACACATACAAGCTTGTCCTGTTTGGTGGAGATGATATTTAATAAAATAAGTAGAAATCCACTAAAAGTTTTGTTTGGTTATCTTGCAATCCCGAGATAATCGTCTCCATGCTCCAAATCCATTTTAAAGCCATTTTTAAGGCATTTCGCGCATACATGAAATGAACACATTTTTCTCCAAAACTATAACAGATGCAAGCTTGTCCTGTTTGGTGGAGATGATATTTAATAAAATAAGTAGAAATCCACTAAAAGTTTTGTTTGGTTATCTTGCAATCTCGAGATAATCGTCTCCATGCTTCAAATGCTCTTAAAACCCATTTCTAAGGCATTTCGCGCATAAATGAAATGAACACATTTTTCTCCAAAACTATAACAGATGCAAGCTTGTCCTGTTTGGTGGAGATGATATTTAATAAAATAAGTAGAAATCCACTAAAAGTTTTGTTTGGTTATCTTGCAATCCCGAGATAATCGTCTCCATGCTCCAAATCCATTTTAAAGCCATTTTTAAGGCATTTCGCGCATACATGAAATGAACACATTTTTCTCCAAAACTATAACAGATGCAAGCTTGTCCTGTTTGGTGGAGATGATATTTAATAAAATAAGTAGAAATCCACTAAAAGTTTTGTTTGGTTATCTTGCAATCTCGAGATAATCGTCTCCATGCTTCAAATGCTCTTAAAACCCATTTCTAAGGCATTTCGCGCATAAATGAAATGAACACATTTTTCTTTAAAACTATAACACATGCAAGCTTGTTCTGTTTGGTGGAGATGATATTTATTAAAATAAGTAGAAATCCACTAAAAGTTTTGTTTGGTTATCTTGCAATCCCGAGATAATCGTCTCCATGCTCCAAATCCATTTTAAAGCCATTTTTAAGGCATTTCGCGCATACATGAAATAAACACATTTTTCTCCAAAACTATAACAGATGCAAGCTTGTCCTGTTTGGTGGAGATAATATTTAATAAAATAAGTAGAAATCTACTAAAGGTTTCGTTTGTTTATATTGCCATCCTGAGATAATCGTCTCCATGCTCCAAATCCATTTTAAAGCCATTTCAAAGGCATTTTGCGCATACATGAAATGAACACATTTTTCTCCAAAACTATAACAGATGGAAGCTCGTCCTGTTTGGAGGGGATAATATTTAATAAAATAAGTAGAAACCTACTAAAAGTTTCGTTTGTTTATATTGCAATCCTAAGATAATTGTCTCCATGCTCCAAATCCATTTTAAAGCCATTTCAAAGGCATTTTGCGCATAAATGAAATGATCACTTTTTCTCCAAAACTATAACTGATGCAAGCTTCTCCTGTTTGGTGGAGATAATATTTAATAAAATAAGTAGAAATCCACTAAAAGATTTGTTTGGTTATTTTGCAATCCCGAGATAATCGTCTCCATGCTCCAAATCCATTTTAAAGCCGTCTTTAAGGCATTTCGCGCATAAATGAAATGATCACATTTTTCTCCAAAACTATAACACATGCAAGCTTGTCCTGTTTGGTGGAGATGATATTTAATAAAATAAGTAGAAATCCACTAAAAGTTTTGTTTGGTTATCTTCCAATCTCGAGATAATCGTCTCCATGCTTCAAATGCTCTTAAAACCCATTTCTAAGGCATTTCGCGCATAAATGAAATGAACACATTTTTCTTTAAAACTATAACAGATGCAAGCTTGTCCTGTTTGGTGGAGATGATATTTAATAAAATAAGTAGAAATCCACTAAAAGTTTTGTTTGGTTATCTTGCAATCCCGAGATAATCGTCTCCATGCTCCAAATCCATTTTAAAGCCATTTTTAAGGCATTTCGCGCATACATGAAATGAACACATTTTTCTCCAAAACTATAACAGATGCAAGCTTGTCCTGTTTGGTGGAGATAATATTTAATAAAATAAGTAGAAATCTACTAAAAGTTTCCTTTGTTTATATTGCCATCCTGAGATAATCGTCTCCATGCTCCAAATCCATTTTAAAGCCATTTCAAAGGCATTTTGCGCATACATGAAATGAACACATTTTTCTCCAAAACTATAACAGACGCAAGCTTGTCCTGTTTGGTGGAGATGATATTTAATAAAATAAGTAGAAATCCACTAAAAGTTTTGTTTGGTTATCTTGCAATCTCGAGATAATCGTCTCCATGCTTCAAATGCTATTAAAACCCATTTCTAAGGCATTTCGCGCATAAATGAAATGAACACATTTTTCTTTAAAACTATAACAGATGCCTGTTTGGTGGAGATGATATTTAATAAAATAAGTAGAAATCCACTAAAAGTTTTGTTTGGTTATCTTGCAATCCCGAGATAATCGTCTCCATGCTCCAAATCCATTTTAAAGCCATTTTTAAGGCATTTCGCGCATACATGAAATGAACACATTTTTCTCCAAAACTATAACAGATGCAAGCTTGTCCTGTTTGGTGGAGATAATATTTAATAAAATAAGTAGAAATCTACTAAAAGTTTCGTTTGTTTATATTGCCATCCTGAGATAATCGTCTCCATGCTCCAAATCCATTTTAAAGCCATTTCAAAGGCATTTTGCGCATACATGAAATGAACACATTTTTCTCCAAAACTATAACACATGCAAGCTTGTCCTGTTTGGTGGAGATGATATTTAATAAAATAAGTAGAAATCCACTAAAAGTTTTGTTTGGTTATCTTGCAATCCCGAGATAATCGTCTCCATGCTCCAAATCCATTTTAAAGCCATTTTTAAGGCATTTCGCGCATACATGAAATGAACACATTTTTCTCCAAAACTATAACAGATGCAAGCTTGTCCTGTTTGGTGGAGATGATATTTAATAAAATAAGTAGAAATCCACTAAAAGTTTTGTTTGGTTATCTTGCAATCCCGAGATAATCGTCTCCATGCTCCAAATCCATTTTAAAGCCATTTTTAAGGCATTTCGCGCATACATGAAATGAACACATTTTTCTCCAAAACTATAACAGATGCAAGCTTGTCCTGTTTGGTGGAGATGATATTTAATAAAATAAGTAGAAATCCACTAAAAGTTTTGTTTGGTTATCTTGCAATCTCGAGATAATCGTCTCCATGCTTCAAATGCTCTTAAAACCCATTTCTAAGGCATTTCGCGCATAAATGAAATGAACACATTTTTCTTTAAAACTATAACAGATGCAAGCTTGTCCTGTTTGGTGGAGATGATATTTAATAAAATAAGTAGAAATCCACTAAAAGTTTTGTTTGGTTATCTTGCAATCCCGAGATAATCGTCTCCATGCTCCAAATCCATTTTAAAGCCATTTTTAAGGCATTTCGCGCATACATGAAATGAACACATTTTTCTCCAAAACTATAACAGATGCAAGCTTGTCCTGTTTGGTGGAGATAATATTTAATAAAATAAGTAGAAATCTACTAAAAGTTTCGTTTGTTTATATTGCCATCCTGAGATAATCGTCTCCATGCTCCAAATCCATTTTAAAGCCATTTCAAAGGCATTTTGCGCATACATGAAATGAACACATTTTTCTCCAAAACTATAACAGATGCAAGCTTGTCCTGTTTGGTGGAGATGATATTTAATAAAATAAGTAGAAATCCACTAAAAGTTTTGTTTGGTTATCTTGCAATCTCGAGATAATCGTCTCCATGCTTCAAATGCTCTTAAAACCCATTTCTAAGGCATTTCGCGCATAAAAGAAATGAACACATTTTTCTTTAAAACTATAACAGATGCAAGCTTGTCCTGTTTGGTGGAGATGATATTTAATAAAATAAGTAGAAATCCACTAAAAGTTTTGTTTGGTTATCTTGCAATCCCGAGATAATCGTCTCCATGCTCCAAATCCATTTTAAAGCCATTTTTAAGGCATTTCGCGCATACATGAAATGAACACATTTTTCTCCAAAACTATAACAGATGCAAGCTTGTCCTGTTTGGTGGAGATAATATTTAATAAAATAAGTAGAAATCTACTAAAAGTTTCGTTTGTTTATATTGCCATCCTGAGATAATCGTCTCCATGCTCCAAATCCATTTTAAAGCCATTTCAAAGGCATTTTGCGCATACATGAAATGAACACATTTTTCTCCAAAACTATAACAGATGCAAGCTTGTCCTGTTTGGTGGAGATGATATTTAGTAAAATAAGTAGAAATCCACTAAAAGTTTTGTTTGGTTATCTTGCAATCCCGAGATAATCGTCTCCATGCTCCAAATCCATTTTAAAGCCATTTTTAAGGCATTTCGCGCATACGTGAAATGAACACATTTTTCTCCAAAACTATAACAAATGCAAACTTGTCCTGTTTGGTGGAGATGATATTTAATAAAATAAGTAGAAATCCACTAAAAGTTTTGTTTGGTTATCTTGCAATCCCGAGATAATCGTCTCCATGCTCCAAATCCATTTTAAAGCCATTTTTAAGGCATTTCGCGCATACATGAAATGAACACATTTTTCTCCAAAACTATAACAGATGCAAGCTTGTCCTGTTTGGTGGAGATAATATTTAATAAAATAAGTAGAAATCTACTAAAAGTTTCGTTTGTTTATATTGCCATCCTGAGATAATCGTCTCCATGCTCCAAATCCATTTTAAAGCCATTTCAAAGGCATTTTGCGCATACATGAAATGAACACATTTTTCTCCAAAACTATAACACATGCAAGCTTGTCCTGTTTGGTGAAGATGATATTTAATAAAATAAGTAGAAATCCACTAAAAGTTTTGTTTGGTTATCTTGCAATCTCGAGATAATCGTCTCCATGCTTCAAATGCTATTAAAACCCATTTCTAAGGCATTTCGCGCATAAATGAAATGAACACATTTTTCTCCAAAACTATAACAGATGCAAGCTTGTCCTGTTTGGTGGAGATGATATTTAATAAAATAAGTAGAAATCCACTAAAAGTTTTGTTTGGTTATCTTGCAATCCCGAGATAATCGTCTCCATGCTCCAAATCCATTTTAAAGCCATTTTTAAGGCATTTCGCGCATACATGAAATGAACACATTTTTCTCCAAAACTATAACAGATGCAAGCTTGTCCTGTTTGGTGGAGATGATATTTAATAAAATAAGTAGAAATCCACTAAAAGTTTTGTTTGGTTATCTTGCAATCCCGAGATAATCGTCTCCATGCTCCAAATCCATTTTAAAGCCATTTTTAAGGCATTTCGCGCATACATGAAATGAACACATTTTTCTCCAAAACTATAACAGATGCAAGCTTGTCCTGTTTGGTGGAGATGATATTTAATAAAATAAGTAGAAATCCACTAAAAGTTTTGTTTGGTTATCTTGCAATCTCGAGATAATCGTCTCCATGCTTCAAATGCTCTTAAAACCCATTTCTAAGGCATTTCGCGCATAAATGAAATGAACACATTTTTCTTTAAAACTATAACAGATGCAAGCTTGTCCTGTTTGGTGGAGATGATATTTAATAAAATAAGTAGAAATCCACTAAAAGTTTTGTTTGGTTATCTTGCAATCCCGAGATAATCGTCTCCATGCTCCAAATCCATTTTAAAGCCATTTTTAAGGCATTTCGCGCATACATGAAATTAACACATTTTTCTCCAAAACTATAACAGATGCAAGCTTGTCCTGTTTGGTGGAGATAATATTTAATAAAATAAGTAGAAATCTACTAAAAGTTTCGTTTGTTTATATTGCCATCCTGAGATAATCGTCTCCATGCTCCAAATCCATTTTAAAGCCATTTCAAAGGCATTTTGCGCATACATGAAATGAACACATTTTTCTCCAAAACTATAACAGATGCAAGCTTGTCCTGTTTGGTGGAGATGATATTTAATAAAATAAGTAGAAATCCACTAAAAGTTTTGTTTGGTTATCTTGCAATTCCGAGATAATCGTCTCCATGCTCCAAATCCATTTTAAAGCCATTTTTAAGGCATTTCGCGCATACATTAAATGAACACATTTTTCTCCAAAACTATAACAGATGCAAGCTTGTCCTGTTTGGTGGAGATGATATTTAATAAAATAAGTAGAAATCCACTAAAAGTTTTGTTTGGTTATCTTGCAATCCCGAGATAATCGTCTCCATGCTCCAAATCCATTTTAAAGCCATTTTTAAGGCATTTCGCGCATACATGAAATGAACACATTTTTCTCCAAAACTATAACAGATGCAAGCTTGTCCTGTTTGGTGGAGATAATATTTAATAAAATAAGTAGAAATCTACTAAAAGTTTCGTTTGTTTATATTGCCATCCTGAGATAATCGTCTCCATGCTCCAAATCCATTTTAAAGCCATTTCAAAGGCATTTTGCGCATACATGAAATGAACACATTTTTCTCCAAAACTATAACACATACAAGCTTGTCCTGTTTGGTGGAGATGATATTTAATAAAATAAGTAGAAATCCACTAAAAGTTTTGTTTGGTTATCTTGCAATCCCGAGATAATCGTCTCCATGCTCCAAATCCATTTTAAAGCCATTTTTAAGGCATTTCGCGCATACATGAAATGAACACATTTTTCTCCAAAACTATAACAGATGCAAGCTTGTCCTGTTTGGTGGAGATGATATTTAATAAAATAAGTAGAAATCCACTAAAAGTTTTGTTTGGTTATCTTGCAATCTCGAGATAATCGTCTCCATGCTTCAAATGCTCTTAAAACCCATTTCTAAGGCATTTCGCGCATAAATGAAATGAACACATTTTTCTCCAAAACTATAACAGATGCAAGCTTGTCCTGTTTGGTGGAGATGATATTTAATAAAATAAGTAGAAATCCACTAAAAGTTTTGTTTGGTTATCTTGCAATCCCGAGATAATCGTCTCCATGCTCCAAATCCATTTTAAAGCCATTTTTAAGGCATTTCGCGCATACATGAAATGAACACATTTTTCTCCAAAACTATAACAGATGCAAGCTTGTCCTGTTTGGTGGAGATGATATTTAATAAAATAAGTAGAAATCCACTAAAAGTTTTGTTTGGTTATCTTGCAATCTCGAGATAATCGTCTCCATGCTTCAAATGCTCTTAAAACCCATTTCTAAGGCATTTCGCGCATAAATGAAATGAACACATTTTTCTTTAAAACTATAACACATGCAAGCTTGTTCTGTTTGGTGGAGATGATATTTATTAAAATAAGTAGAAATCCACTAAAAGTTTTGTTTGGTTATCTTGCAATCCCGAGATAATCGTCTCCATGCTCCAAATCCATTTTAAAGCCATTTTTAAGGCATTTCGCGCATACATGAAATAAACACATTTTTCTCCAAAACTATAACAGATGCAAGCTTGTCCTGTTTGGTGGAGATAATATTTAATAAAATAAGTAGAAATCTACTAAAGGTTTCGTTTGTTTATATTGCCATCCTGAGATAATCGTCTCCATGCTCCAAATCCATTTTAAAGCCATTTCAAAGGCATTTTGCGCATACATGAAATGAACACATTTTTCTCCAAAACTATAACAGATGGAAGCTCGTCCTGTTTGGAGGGGATAATATTTAATAAAATAAGTAGAAACCTACTAAAAGTTTCGTTTGTTTATATTGCAATCCTAAGATAATTGTCTCCATGCTCCAAATCCATTTTAAAGCCATTTCAAAGGCATTTTGCGCATAAATGAAATGATCACTTTTTCTCCAAAACTATAACTGATGCAAGCTTCTCCTGTTTGGTGGAGATAATATTTAATAAAATAAGTAGAAATCCACTAAAAGATTTGTTTGGTTATTTTGCAATCCCGAGATAATCGTCTCCATGCTCCAAATCCATTTTAAAGCCGTCTTTAAGGCATTTCGCGCATAAATGAAATGATCACATTTTTCTCCAAAACTATAACACATGCAAGCTTGTCCTGTTTGGTGGAGATGATATTTAATAAAATAAGTAGAAATCCACTAAAAGTTTTGTTTGGTTATCTTCCAATCTCGAGATAATCGTCTCCATGCTTCAAATGCTCTTAAAACCCATTTCTAAGGCATTTCGCGCATAAATGAAATGAACACATTTTTCTTTAAAACTATAACAGATGCAAGCTTGTCCTGTTTGGTGGAGATGATATTTAATAAAATAAGTAGAAATCCACTAAAAGTTTTGTTTGGTTATCTTGCAATCCCGAGATAATCGTCTCCATGCTCCAAATCCATTTTAAAGCCATTTTTAAGGCATTTCGCGCATACATGAAATGAACACATTTTTCTCCAAAACTATAACAGATGCAAGCTTGTCCTGTTTGGTGGAGATAATATTTAATAAAATAAGTAGAAATCTACTAAAAGTTTCCTTTGTTTATATTGCCATCCTGAGATAATCGTCTCCATGCTCCAAATCCATTTTAAAGCCATTTCAAAGGCATTTTGCGCATACATGAAATGAACACATTTTTCTCCAAAACTATAACAGATGCAAGCTTGTCCTGTTTGGTGGAGATGATATTTAATAAAATAAGTAGAAATCCACTAAAAGTTTTGTTTGGTTATCTTGCAATCTCGAGATAATCGTCTCCATGCTTCAAATGCTATTAAAACCCATTTCTAAGGCATTTCGCGCATAAATGAAATGAACACATTTTTCTTTAAAACTATAACAGATGCCTGTTTGGTGGAGATGATATTTAATAAAATAAGTAGAAATCCACTAAAAGTTTTGTTTGGTTATCTTGCAATCCCGAGATAATCGTCTCCATGCTCCAAATCCATTTTAAAGCCATTTTTAAGGCATTTCGCGCATACATGAAATGAACACATTTTTCTCCAAAACTATAACAGATGCAAGCTTGTCCTGTTTGGTGGAGATGATATTTAATAAAATAAGTAGAAATCCACTAAAAGTTTTGTTTGGTTATCTTGCAATCTCGAGATAATCGTCTCCATGCTTCAAATGCTCTTAAAACCCATTTCTAAGGCATTTCGCGCATAAATGAAATGAACACATTTTTCTTTAAAACTATAACAGATGCAAGCTTGTCCTGTTTGGTGGAGATGATATTTAATAAAATAAGTAGAAATCCACTAAAAGTTTTGTTTGGTTATCTTGCAATCCCGAGATAATCGTCTCCATGCTCCAAATCCATTTTAAAGCCATTTTTAAGGCATTTCGCGCATACATGAAATTAACACATTTTTCTCCAAAACTATAACAGATGCAAGCTTGTCCTGTTTGGTGGAGATAATATTTAATAAAATAAGTAGAAATCTACTAAAAGTTTCGTTTGTTTATATTGCCATCCTGAGATAATCGTCTCCATGCTCCAAATCCATTTTAAAGCCATTTCAAAGGCATTTTGCGCATACATGAAATGAACACATTTTTCTCCAAAACTATAACAGATGCAAGCTTGTCCTGTTTGGTGGAGATGATATTTAATAAAATAAGTAGAAATCCACTAAAAGTTTTGTTTGGTTATCTTGCAATTCCGAGATAATCGTCTCCATGCTCCAAATCCATTTTAAAGCCATTTTTAAGGCATTTCGCGCATACATTAAATGAACACATTTTTCTCCAAAACTATAACAGATGCAAGCTTGTCCTGTTTGGTGGAGATGATATTTAATAAAATAAGTAGAAATCCACTAAAAGTTTTGTTTGGTTATCTTGCAATCCCGAGATAATCGTCTCCATGCTCCAAATCCATTTTAAAGCCATTTTTAAGGCATTTCGCGCATACATGAAATGAACACATTTTTCTCCAAAACTATAACAGATGCAAGCTTGTCCTGTTTGGTGGAGATAATATTTAATAAAATAAGTAGAAATCTACTAAAAGTTTCGTTTGTTTATATTGCCATCCTGAGATAATCGTCTCCATGCTCCAAATCCATTTTAAAGCCATTTCAAAGGCATTTTGCGCATACATGAAATGAACACATTTTTCTCCAAAACTATAACACATACAAGCTTGTCCTGTTTGGTGGAGATGATATTTAATAAAATAAGTAGAAATCCACTAAAAGTTTTGTTTGGTTATCTTGCAATCCCGAGATAATCGTCTCCATGCTCCAAATCCATTTTAAAGCCATTTTTAAGGCATTTCGCGCATACATGAAATGAACACATTTTTCTCCAAAACTATAACAGATGCAAGCTTGTCCTGTTTGGTGGAGATGATATTTAATAAAATAAGTAGAAATCCACTAAAAGTTTTGTTTGGTTATCTTGCAATCTCGAGATAATCGTCTCCATGCTTCAAATGCTCTTAAAACCCATTTCTAAGGCATTTCGCGCATAAATGAAATGAACACATTTTTCTCCAAAACTATAACAGATGCAAGCTTGTCCTGTTTGGTGGAGATGATATTTAATAAAATAAGTAGAAATCCACTAAAAGTTTTGTTTGGTTATCTTGCAATCCCGAGATAATCGTCTCCATGCTCCAAATCCATTTTAAAGCCATTTTTAAGGCATTTCGCGCATACATGAAATGAACACATTTTTCTCCAAAACTATAACAGATGCAAGCTTGTCCTGTTTGGTGGAGATGATATTTAATAAAATAAGTAGAAATCCACTAAAAGTTTTGTTTGGTTATCTTGCAATCTCGAGATAATCGTCTCCATGCTTCAAATGCTCTTAAAACCCATTTCTAAGGCATTTCGCGCATAAATGAAATGAACACATTTTTCTTTAAAACTATAACACATGCAAGCTTGTTCTGTTTGGTGGAGATGATATTTATTAAAATAAGTAGAAATCCACTAAAAGTTTTGTTTGGTTATCTTGCAATCCCGAGATAATCGTCTCCATGCTCCAAATCCATTTTAAAGCCATTTTTAAGGCATTTCGCGCATACATGAAATAAACACATTTTTCTCCAAAACTATAACAGATGCAAGCTTGTCCTGTTTGGTGGAGATAATATTTAATAAAATAAGTAGAAATCTACTAAAGGTTTCGTTTGTTTATATTGCCATCCTGAGATAATCGTCTCCATGCTCCAAATCCATTTTAAAGCCATTTCAAAGGCATTTTGCGCATACATGAAATGAACACATTTTTCTCCAAAACTATAACAGATGGAAGCTCGTCCTGTTTGGAGGGGATAATATTTAATAAAATAAGTAGAAACCTACTAAAAGTTTCGTTTGTTTATATTGCAATCCTAAGATAATTGTCTCCATGCTCCAAATCCATTTTAAAGCCATTTCAAAGGCATTTTGCGCATAAATGAAATGATCACTTTTTCTCCAAAACTATAACTGATGCAAGCTTCTCCTGTTTGGTGGAGATAATATTTAATAAAATAAGTAGAAATCCACTAAAAGATTTGTTTGGTTATTTTGCAATCCCGAGATAATCGTCTCCATGCTCCAAATCCATTTTAAAGCCGTCTTTAAGGCATTTCGCGCATAAATGAAATGATCACATTTTTCTCCAAAACTATAACACATGCAAGCTTGTCCTGTTTGGTGGAGATGATATTTAATAAAATAAGTAGAAATCCACTAAAAGTTTTGTTTGGTTATCTTCCAATCTCGAGATAATCGTCTCCATGCTTCAAATGCTCTTAAAACCCATTTCTAAGGCATTTCGCGCATAAATGAAATGAACACATTTTTCTTTAAAACTATAACAGATGCAAGCTTGTCCTGTTTGGTGGAGATGATATTTAATAAAATAAGTAGAAATCCACTAAAAGTTTTGTTTGGTTATCTTGCAATCCCGAGATAATCGTCTCCATGCTCCAAATCCATTTTAAAGCCATTTTTAAGGCATTTCGCGCATACATGAAATGAACACATTTTTCTCCAAAACTATAACAGATGCAAGCTTGTCCTGTTTGGTGGAGATAATATTTAATAAAATAAGTAGAAATCTACTAAAAGTTTCCTTTGTTTATATTGCCATCCTGAGATAATCGTCTCCATGCTCCAAATCCATTTTAAAGCCATTTCAAAGGCATTTTGCGCATACATGAAATGAACACATTTTTCTCCAAAACTATAACAGATGCAAGCTTGTCCTGTTTGGTGGAGATGATATTTAATAAAATAAGTAGAAATCCACTAAAAGTTTTGTTTGGTTATCTTGCAATCTCGAGATAATCGTCTCCATGCTTCAAATGCTATTAAAACCCATTTCTAAGGCATTTCGCGCATAAATGAAATGAACACATTTTTCTTTAAAACTATAACAGATGCCTGTTTGGTGGAGATGATATTTAATAAAATAAGTAGAAATCCACTAAAAGTTTTGTTTGGTTATCTTGCAATCCCGAGATAATCGTCTCCATGCTCCAAATCCATTTTAAAGCCATTTTTAAGGCATTTCGCGCATACATGAAATGAACACATTTTTCTCCAAAACTATAACAGATGCAAGCTTGTCCTGTTTGGTGGAGATAATATTTAATAAAATAAGTAGAAATCTACTAAAAGTTTCGTTTGTTTATATTGCCATCCTGAGATAATCGTCTCCATGCTCCAAATCCATTTTAAAGCCATTTCAAAGGCATTTTGCGCATACATGAAATGAACACATTTTTCTCCAAAACTATAACACATGCAAGCTTGTCCTGTTTGGTGGAGATGATATTTAATAAAATAAGTAGAAATCCACTAAAAGTTTTGTTTGGTTATCTTGCAATCCCGAGATAATCGTCTCCATGCTCCAAATCCATTTTAAAGCCATTTTTAAGGCATTTCGCGCATACATGAAATGAACACATTTTTCTCCAAAACTATAACAGATGCAAGCTTGTCCTGTTTGGTGGAGATGATATTTAATAAAATAAGTAGAAATCCACTAAAAGTTTTGTTTGGTTATCTTGCAATCCCGAGATAATCGTCTCCATGCTCCAAATCCATTTTAAAGCCATTTTTAAGGCATTTCGCGCATACATGAAATGAACACATTTTTCTCCAAAACTATAACAGATGCAAGCTTGTCCTGTTTGGTGGAGATGATATTTAATAAAATAAGTAGAAATCCACTAAAAGTTTTGTTTGGTTATCTTGCAATCTCGAGATAATCGTCTCCATGCTTCAAATGCTCTTAAAACCCATTTCTAAGGCATTTCGCGCATAAATGAAATGAACACATTTTTCTTTAAAACTATAACAGATGCAAGCTTGTCCTGTTTGGTGGAGATGATATTTAATAAAATAAGTAGAAATCCACTAAAAGTTTTGTTTGGTTATCTTGCAATCCCGAGATAATCGTCTCCATGCTCCAAATCCATTTTAAAGCCATTTTTAAGGCATTTCGCGCATACATGAAATGAACACATTTTTCTCCAAAACTATAACAGATGCAAGCTTGTCCTGTTTGGTGGAGATAATATTTAATAAAATAAGTAGAAATCTACTAAAAGTTTCGTTTGTTTATATTGCCATCCTGAGATAATCGTCTCCATGCTCCAAATCCATTTTAAAGCCATTTCAAAGGCATTTTGCGCATACATGAAATGAACACATTTTTCTCCAAAACTATAACAGATGCAAGCTTGTCCTGTTTGGTGGAGATGATATTTAATAAAATAAGTAGAAATCCACTAAAAGTTTTGTTTGGTTATCTTGCAATCTCGAGATAATCGTCTCCATGCTTCAAATGCTCTTAAAACCCATTTCTAAGGCATTTCGCGCATAAAAGAAATGAACACATTTTTCTTGAAAACTATAACAGATGCAAGCTTGTCCTGTTTGGTGGAGATGATATTTAATAAAATAAGTAGAAATCCACTAAAAGTTTTGTTTGGTTATCTTGCAATCCCGAGATAATCGTCTCCATGCTCCAAATCCATTTTAAAGCCATTTTTAAGGCATTTCGCGCATACATGAAATGAACACATTTTTCTCCAAAACTATAACAGATGCAAGCTTGTCCTGTTTGGTGGAGATAATATTTAATAAAATAAGTAGAAATCTACTAAAAGTTTCGTTTGTTTATATTGCCATCCTGAGATAATCGTCTCCATGCTCCAAATCCATTTTAAAGCCATTTCAAAGGCATTTTGCGCATACATGAAATGAACACATTTTTCTCCAAAACTATAACAGATGCAAGCTTGTCCTGTTTGGTGGAGATGATATTTAGTAAAATAAGTAGAAATCCACTAAAAGTTTTGTTTGGTTATCTTGCAATCCCGAGATAATCGTCTCCATGCTCCAAATCCATTTTAAAGCCATTTTTAAGGCATTTCGCGCATACGTGAAATGAACACATTTTTCTCCAAAACTATAACAAATGCAAACTTGTCCTGTTTGGTGGAGATGATATTTAATAAAATAAGTAGAAATCCACTAAAAGTTTTGTTTGGTTATCTTGCAATCCCGAGATAATCGTCTCCATGCTCCAAATCCATTTTAAAGCCATTTTTAAGGCATTTCGCGCATACATGAAATGAACACATTTTTCTCCAAAACTATAACAGATGCAAGCTTGTCCTGTTTGGTGGAGATAATATTTAATAAAATAAGTAGAAATCTACTAAAAGTTTCGTTTGTTTATATTGCCATCCTGAGATAATCGTCTCCATGCTCCAAATCCATTTTAAAGCCATTTCAAAGGCATTTTGCGCATACATGAAATGAACACATTTTTCTCCAAAACTATAACACATGCAAGCTTGTCCTGTTTGGTGAAGATGATATTTAATAAAATAAGTAGAAATCCACTAAAAGTTTTGTTTGGTTATCTTGCAATCTCGAGATAATCGTCTCCATGCTTCAAATGCTATTAAAACCCATTTCTAAGGCATTTCGCGCATAAATGAAATGAACACATTTTTCTCCAAAACTATAACAGATGCAAGCTTGTCCTGTTTGGTGGAGATGATATTTAATAAAATAAGTAGAAATCCACTAAAAGTTTTGTTTGGTTATCTTGCAATCCCGAGATAATCGTCTCCATGCTCCAAATCCATTTTAAAGCCATTTTTAAGGCATTTCGCGCATACATGAAATGAACACATTTTTCTCCAAAACTATAACAGATGCAAGCTTGTCCTGTTTGGTGGAGATGATATTTAATAAAATAAGTAGAAATCCACTAAAAGTTTTGTTTGGTTATCTTGCAATCTCGAGATAATCGTCTCCATGCTTCAAATGCTCTTAAAACCCATTTCTAAGGCATTTCGCGCATAAATGAAATGAACACATTTTTCTTTAAAACTATAACAGATGCAAGCTTGTCCTGTTTGGTGGAGATGATATTTAATAAAATAAGTAGAAATCCACTAAAAGTTTAGTTTGGTTATCTTGCAATCCCGAGATAATCGTCTCCATGCTCCAAATCCATTTTAAAGCCATTTTTAAGGAATTTCGCGCATACATGAAATGAACACATTTTTCTCCAAAACTATAACAGATGCAAGCTTGTCCTGTTTGGTGGAGATAATATTTAATAAAATAAGTAGAAATCTACTAAAAGTTTCGTTTGTTTATATTGCCATCCTGAGATAATCGTCTCCATGCTCCAAATCCATTTTAAAGCCATTTCAAAGGCATTTTGCGCATACATGAAATGAACACATTTTTCTCCAAAACTATAACAGATGCAAGCTTGTCCTGTTTGGTGGAGATGATATTTAATAAAATAAGTAGAAATCCACTAAAAGTTTTGTTTGGTTATCTTGCAATCCCGAGATAATCGTCTCCATGCTCCAAATCCATTTTAAAGCCATTTTTAAGGCATTTCGCGCATACATGAAATGAACACATTTTTCTCCAAAACTATAACAGATGCAAGCTTGTCCTGTTTGGTGGAGATGATATTTAATAAAATAAGTAGAAATCCACTAAAAGTTTTGTTTGGTTATCTTGCAATCTCGAGATAATCGTCTCCATGCTTCAAATGCTCTTAAAACCCATTTCTAAGGCATTTCGCGCATAAATGAAATGAACACATTTTTCTTTAAAACTATAACAGATGCAAGCTTGTCCTGTTTGGTGGAGATGATATTTAATAAAATAAGTAGAAATCCACTAAAAGTTTAGTTTGGTTATCTTGCAATCCCGAGATAATCGTCTCCATGCTCCAAATCCATTTTAAAGCCATTTTTAAGGAATTTCGCGCATACATGAAATGAACACATTTTTCTCCAAAACTATAACAGATGCAAGCTTGTCCTGTTTGGTGGAGATAATATTTAATAAAATAAGTAGAAATCTACTAAAAGTTTCGTTTGTTTATATTGCCATCCTGAGATAATCGTCTCCATGCTCCAAATCCATTTTAAAGCCATTTCAAAGGCATTTTGCGCATACATGAAATGAACACATTTTTCTCCAAAACTATAACAGATGCAAGCTTGTCCTGTTTGGTGGAGATGATATTTAATAAAATAAGTAGAAATCCACTAAAAGTTTTGTTTGGTTATCTTGCAATCCCGAGATAATCGTCTCCATGCTCCAAATCCATTTTAAAGCCATTTTTAAGGCATTTCGCGCATACATGAAATGAACACATTTTTCTCCAAAACTATAACAGATGCAAGCTTGTCCTGTTTGGTGGAGATGATATTTAATAAAATAAGTAGAAATCCACTAAAAGTTTTGTTTGGTTATCTTGCAATCCCGAGATAATCGTCTCCATGCTCCAAATCCATTTTAAAGCCATTTTTAAGGCATTTCGCGCATACATGAAATGAACACATTTTTCTCCAAAACTATAACAGATGCAAGCTTGTCCTGTTTGGTGGAGATAATATTTAATAAAATAAGTAGAAATCTACTAAAGGTTTCGTTTGTTTATAATCGTCTCCATGCTTCAAATGCTATTAAAACCCATTTCTAAGGCATTTCGCGCATAAATGAAATGAACACATTTTTCTCCAAAACTATAACAGATGCAAGCTTGTCCTGTTTGGTGGAGATGATATTTAATAAAATAAGTAGAAATCCACTAAAAGTTTTGTTTGGTTATCTTGCAATCCCGAGATAATCGTCTCCATGCTCCAAATCCATTTTAAAGCCATTTTTAAGGCATTTCGCGCATACATGAAATGAACACATTTTTCTCCAAAACTATAACAGATGCAAGCTTGTCCTGTTTGGTGGAGATGATATTTAATAAAATAACTAGAAATCCACTAAAAGTTTTGTTTGGTTATCTTGCAATCTTGAGATAATCGTCTCCATGCTTCAAATGCTCTTAAAACCCATTTCTAAGGCATTTCGCGCATAAATGAAATGAACACATTTTTCTTTAAAACTATAACAGATGCAAGCTTGTCCTGTTTGGTGGAGATGATATTTAATAAAATAAGTAGAAATCCACTAAAAGTTTTGTTTGGTTATCTTGCAATCCCGAGATAATCGTCTCCATGCTCCAAATCCATTTTAAAGCCATTTTTAAGGCATTTCGCGCATACATGAAATGAACACATTTTTCTCCAAAACTATAACAGATGCAAGCTTGTCCTGTTTGGTGGAGATAATATTTAATAAAATAAGTAGAAATCTACTAAAAGTTTCGTTTGTTTATATTGCCATCCTGAGATAATCGTCTCCATGCTCCAAATCCATTTTAAAGCAATTTCAAAGGCATTTTGCGCATACATGAAATGAACACATTTTTCTCCAAAACTATAACAGATGCAAGCTTGTCCTGTTTGGTGGAGATGATATTTAATAAAATAAGTAGAAATCCATTAAAAGTTTTGTTTGGTTATCTTGCAATCCCGAGATAATCGTCTCCATGCTCCAAATCCATTTTAAAGCCATTTTTAAGGCATTTCGCGCATACATGAAATGAACACATTTTTCTCCAAAACTATAACAGATGCAAGCTTGTCCTGTTTGGTGGAGATGATATTTAATAAAATAAGTAGAAATCCACTAAAAGTTTTGTTTGGTTATCTTGCAATCCCGAGATAATCGTCTCCATGCTCCAAATCAATTTTAAAGCCATTTTTAAGGCATTTCGCGCATACATGAAATGAACACATTTTTCTCCAAAACTATAACAGATGCAAGCTTGTCCTGTTTGGTGGAGATAATATTTAATAAAATAAGTAGAAATCTACTAAAAGCTTCGTTTGTTTATATTCCCATCCTGAGATAATCGTCTCCATGCTCCAAATCCATTTTAAAGCCATTTCAAAGGCATTTTGCGCATACATGAAATGAACACATTTTTCTCCAAAACTATAACACATGCAAGCTTATCCTGTTTGGTGGAGATGATATTTAATAAAATAAGTAGAAATCCACTAAAAGTTTTGTTTGGTTATCTTGCAATCCCGAGATAATCGTCTCCATGCTCCAAAGCCATTTTAAAGCCATTTTTAAGGCATTTCGCGCATACATGAAATGAACACATTTTTCTCCAAAACTATAACAGATGCAAGCTTGTCCTGTTTGGTGGAGATGATATTTAATAAAATAAGTAGAAATCCACTAAAAGTTTTGTTTGGTTATCTTGCAATCCCGAGATAATCGTCTCCATGCTCCAAATCCATTTTAAAGCCATTTTTAAGGCATTTCGCGCATACATGAAATGAACACATTTTTCTCCAAAACTATAACAGATGCAAGCTTGTCCTGTTTGGTGGAGATAATATTTAATAAAATAAGTAGAAATCTACTAAAAGTTTCGTTTGTTTATATTGCCATCCTGAGATAATCGTCTCCATGCTCCAAATCCATTTTAAAGCCATTTCAAAGGCATTTTGCGCATACATGAAATGAACACATTTTTCTCCAAAACTATAACACATGCAAGCTTGTCCTGTTTGGTGGAGATGATATTTAATAAAATAAGTAGAAATCCACTAAAAGTTTTGTTTGGTTATCTTGCAATCTCGAGATAATCGTCTCCATGCTTCAAATGCTATTAAAACCCATTTCTAAGGCATTTCGCGCATAAATGAAATGAACACATTTTTCTCCAAAACTATAACAGATGCAAGCTTGTCCTGTTTGGTGGAGATGATATTTAATAAAATAAGTAGAAATCCACTAAAAGTTTTGTTTGGTTATCTTGCAATCCCGAGATAATCGTCTCCATGCTCCAAATCCATTTTAAAGCCATTTTTAAGGCATTTCGCGCATACATGAAATGAACACATTTTTCTCCAAAACTATAACAGATGCAAGCTTGTCCTGTTTGGTGGAGATGATATTTAATAAAATAAGTAGAAATCCACTAAAAGTTTTGTTTGGTTATCTTGCAATCTCGAGATAATCGTCTCCATGCTTCAAATGCTCTTAAAACCCATTTCTAAGGCATTTCGCGCATAAATGAAATGAACACATTTTTCTTTAAAACTATAACAGATGCAAGCTTGTCCTGTTTGGTGGAGATGATATTTAATAAAATAAGTAGAAATCCACTAAAAGTTTTGTTTGGTTATCTTGCAATCCCGAGATAATCGTCTCCATGCTCCAAATCCATTTTAATGCCATTTTTAAGGCATTTCGCGCATACATGAAATGAACACATTTTTCTCCAAAACTATAACAGATGTCTTAGAAGAGTCAATGCTCTGAGACCATGGGGGGCGCTTAGCCCCCTCTCTTCGTCACTGAGGATGATTTCATTTTTCAGGGATTAGAGAGGGTGGTCCTTGTGGTGGACTGCAGGTATGGAGAGCTGTTGTCATCGTATTAAATAGATAAGAATGATTATATGTATTGTAGAAATGTCTCCTATCATGTTCCCTAATTTTTTATTATGTCCACATCCTGGTCCCCATCTTGGACATCATAACAAACGTGCACTTTTTTGTTTAATTTACACATTGGACCATAGGAAAAATGACACTACAGCTACAGAGGTGACCGTCTGATAGCCCAGCTCGACTATCCATCTCTACTGAAGACCCTTTCAGCTTTTTGAGAGTTGGGTGGAGAACATCATCTCTGAAAATAGAGTCCCACAGCTGCACCCCATCAGTGTGAGCAGGACTCTTAGGACTCTTAGAAGAGTCAATGCTCTGAGACCATGGGGGGCGCTTAGCCCCGTCTCCTCGTCACTGAGGATGATTTCACTTTTCAGGGAATAGAGAGGGTGGTCCTTGTGGTGGACTGCAGGTATGGAGAGCTGTTGTCTTCGTATTAGATAGATAAGAATGATTATATGTATTGTAGAAATGTCTCCTATCATGTTCCCTATTTTTTTATTATGTCCACATCCTGGTCCCCATCTTGGAAATCATAACAAACGTGCACTTTTTTGTTTAATTTACAAATTGGACAATAGGAAAAATGACACTACAGCTACAGAGGTGACCGTCTGATAGCCCAGCTCGACTATCCATCTCTACTGAAGACCCTTTCAGCTTTTTGAGAGTTGGGTGGAGGACATCATCTCTGAAAATAGGGTCCCACAGCTGCACCCCATCAGTGTGAGCAGGAATCTTAGGACTCTTAGAAGAGTCAATGCTCTGAGACCATGGGGGGTGCTTAGCCCCCTCTCTTCGTCACTGAGGATGATTTCATTTTTCAGGGATTAGAGAGAGTGGTCCTTGTGGTGGACTGCAGGTATGGAGAGCTGTTGTGATCGTATTAGATAGATAAGAATGATTATATGTATTGTAGAAATGTCTCCTATCATGTTCCCTAATTTTTTATTATGTCCACATCCTGGTCCCCATCTTGAACATCATAACAAACGTGCACTTTTTTGTTTAATTTACAAATTGGACCATAGGAAAAATGACACTACAGCTACAGAGGTGACCGTCTGATAGCCCAGCTCGACTATCCATCTCTACTGAAGACCCTTTCAGCTTTTTGAGAGTTGGGTGGAGGACATCATCTCTGAAAATAGGGTCCCACAGCTTCACCCCATCAGTGTGAGCAGGACTCTTAGGACTCTTAGAAGAGTCAATGCTCTGGTACCATGGGGGGCGCTTGGCCCCCTCTCTTCGTCACTGAGGATGATTTCATTTTTCAGGGATTAGAGAGGGTGGTCCTTGTGGTGGACTGCAGGTATGGAGAGCTGTTGTCATCGTATTAGATAGATAAGAATGATTATATGTATTGTAGAAATGTCTCCTATCATGTTCCCTAATTTTTTATTATGTCCACATCCTGGTCCCCATCTTGGACATCATAACAAACGTGCACTTTTTTGTTTAATTTACACATTGGACCATAGGAAAAATGACACTACAGCTACAGAGGTGACCGTCTGATAGCCCAGCTCGACTATCCATCTCTACTGAAGACCCTTTCAGCTTTTTGAGAGTTGGGTGGAGGACATCATCTCTGAAAATAGGGTCCCACAGCTGCACCCCATCAGTGTGAGCAGGACTCTTAGGACTCTTAGAAGAGTTAATGCTCTGAGACCATGGGGGCGCTTAGCCCCCTCTCTTCGTCACTGAGGATGATTTCATTTTTCATGGATTGGAGAGGGTTGTCCTTGTGGTGGACTGCAGGTATGGAGAGCTGTTGTCATCGTATTAGATAGATAAGAATGATTATATGTATTGTAGAAATGTCTCCTATCATGTTCCCTAATTTTTTATTATGTCCACATCCTGGTCCCCATCTTGGACATCATAACAAACGTGCACTTTTTTGTTTAATTTACACATTGGACCATAGGAAAAATGACACTACAGCTACAGAGGTGACCGTCTGATAGCCCAGCTCGACTATCCATCTCTACTGAAGACCCTTTCAGCATTTTGAGAGTTGGGTGGAGGACATCATCTCTGAAAATAGGGTCCCACAGCTGCACCCCATCAGTGTGAGCAGGACTCTTAGGACTCTTAGAAGAGTCAATGCTCTGAGACCATTGGGGGCACTGAGCCCCCTCTCTTCGTCACTGAGGATGATTTCATTTTTCAGGGATTAGAGAGGGTGGTCCTTGTGGTGGACTGCAGGTATGGAGAGCTGTTATCATCGTATTAGATAGATAAGAATGATTATATGTATTGTAGAAATGTCTCCTATCATGTTCCCTAATTTTTTATTATGTCCACATCCTGGTCCCCATCTTGGACATCATAACAAACGTGCACTTTTTTGTTTAATTTACACATTGGACCATAGGAAAAATGACACTACAGCTACAGAGGTGACCGTCTGATAGCCCAGCTCGACTATCCATCTCTACTGAAGACCCTTTCAGCTTTTTGAGAGTTGGGTGGAGGACATCATCTCTGAAAATAGGGTCCCACAGCTTCACCCCATCAGTGTGAGCAGGACTCTTAGGACTCTTAGAAGAGTCAATGCTCTGGTACCATGGGGGGGCGCTTGGCCCCCTCTCTTCGTCACTGAGGATGATTTCATTTTTCAGGGATTAGAGAGGGTGGTCCTTGTGGTGGACTGCAGGTATGGAGAGCTGTTGTCATCGTATTAGATAGATAAGAATGATTATATGTATTGTAGAAATGTCTCCTATCATGTTCCCTAATTTTTTATTATGTCCACATCCTGGTCCCCATCTTGGACATCATAACAAACGTGCACTTTTTTGTTTAATTTACACATTGGACCAAAGGAAAAATGACACTACAGCTACAGAGGTGACCGTCTGATAGCCCAGCTCGACTATCCATCTCTACTGAAGACCCTTTCAGCTTTTTGAGAGTTGGGTGGAGGACATCATCTCTGAAAATAGGGTCCCACAGCTGCACCCCATCAGTGTGAGCAGGACTCTTAGGACTCTTAGAAGAGTCAATGTTTTGAGACCATGGGGGGCGCTTAGCCCCCTCTCTTCGTCACTGAGGATGATTTCACTTTTCAGGGAATAGAGAGGGTGGTCCTTGTGGTGGACTGCAGGTATGGAGAGCTGTTGTCATCGTATTAGATAGATAAGAATGATTATATGTATTGTAGAAATGTCTCCTATCATGTTCCCTATTTTTTTATTATGTCCACATCCTGGTCCCCATCTTGGAAATCATAACAAACGTGCACTTTTTTGTTTAATTTACACATTGGACCATAGGAAAAATGACACTACAGCTACAGAGGTGACCGTCTGGTAGCCCAGCTCGGCTATCCATCTCTACTGAAGACCCTTTCAGCTTTTTGAGAGTTGGGTGGAGGACATCATCTCTGAAAATAGGGTCCCACAGCTGCACCCCATCAGTGTGAGCAGGACTCTTAGGACTCTTAGAAGAGTTAATGCTCTGAGACCATGGGGGCGCTTAGCCCCCTCTCTTCGTCACTGAGGATGATTTCATTTTTCAGGGATTAGAGAGGGTGGTCCTTGTGGTGGACTGCAGGTATGGAGAGCTGTTGTCATCGTATTAGATAGATAAGAATGATTATATGTATTGTAGAAATGTCTCCTATCATGTTCCCTAATTTTTTATTATGTCCACATCCTGGTCCCCATCTTGGACATCATAACAAACGTGCACTTTTTTGTTTAATTTACACATTGGACCATAGGAAAAATGACACTACAGCTACAGAGGTGACCGTCTGATAGCCCAGCTCGACTATCCATCTCTACTGAAGACCCTTTCAGCTTTTTGAGAGTTGGGTGGAGGACATCATCTCTGAAAATAGGGTCCCACAGCTGCACCCCATCAGTGTGAGCAGGACTCTTAGGACTCTTAGAAGATTCAATGCTCTGAGACCATTGGGGGCACTTAGCCCCCTCTCTTCATCACTGAGGATGATTTCATTTTTCAGGGATTAGAGAGGGTGGTCCTTGTGGTGGACTGCAGGTATGGAGAGCTGTTGTCATCGTATTAGATAGATAAGAATGATTATATGTATTGTAGAAATGTCTCCTATCATGTTCCCTAATTTTTTATTATGTCCACATCCTGGTCCCCATCTTGGACATCATAACAAACGTGCACTTTTTTGTTTAATTTACACATTGGACCATAGGGAAAATGAAACTACAGCTACAGAGGTGACCGTCTGATAGCCCAGCTCGACTATCCATCTCTACTGAAGACCCTTTCAGCTTTTTGAGAGTTGGGTGGAGGACATCATCTCTGAAAATAGGGTCCCACAGCTGCACCCCATCAGTGTGAGCAGGACTCTTAGGACTCTTAGACCCTTTCAGCTTTTTGAGAGTTGGGTGGAGGACATCATCTCTGAAAATAGGGTCCCACAGCTGCACCCCATCAGTGTGAGCAGGACTCTTAGGACTCTTAGAAGAGTCAATGCTTGGAGACCATTGGGGGCACTTAGCCCCCTCTCTTCATCACTGAGGATGATTTCATTTTTCAGGGATTAGAGAGGGTGGTCCTTGTGGTGGACTGCAGATATGGAGAGCTGTTATCATCGTATTAGATAGATAAGAATGATTATATGTATTGTAGAAATGTCTCCTATCATGTTCCCTAATTTTTTATTATGTCCACATCCTGGTCCCCATCTTGGACATCATAACAAACGTGCACTTTTTTGTTTAATTTACACATTGCACCATAGGAAAAATGACACTACAGCTACAGAGGTGACCGTCTGATAGCCCAGCTCGACTATCCATCTCTACTGAAGACCCTTTCAGCTTTTTGAGAGTTGGGTGGAGGACATCATCTCTGAAAATAGGGTCCCACAGCTGCACCCCATCAGTGTGAGCAGGACTCTTAGGACTCTTAGAAGAGTCAATGCTCTGAGACCATGGGGGGCGCTTAGCCCCCTCTCTTCGTCACTGAGGATGATTTCATTTTTCAGGGATTAGAGAGGGTGGTCCTTGTAGTGGACTGCAGGTATGGAGAGCTGTTGTCATCGTATTAAATAGATAAGAATGATTATATGTATTGTAGAAATGTCTCCTATCATGTTCCCTAATTTTTTATTATGTCCACATCCTGGTCCCCATCTTGGACATCATAACAAACGTGCACTTTTTTGTTTAATTTACACATTGGACCATAGGAAAAATGACACTACAGCTACAGAGGTGACCGTCTGATAGCCCAGCTCGACTATCCATCTCTACTGAAGACCCTTTCAGCTTTTTGAGAGTTGGGTGGAGAACATCATCTCTGAAAATAGGGTCCCACAGCTGCACCCCATCAGTGTGAGCAGGACTCTTAGGACTCTTAGAAGAGTCAATGCTCTGAGACCATGGGGGGCGCTTAGCCCCCTCTCCTCGTCACTGAGGATGATTTCACTTTGTAGGGAATAGAAAGGGTGGTCCTTGTGGTAGACTGCAGGTATGGAGAGCTGTTGTCATCGTATTAGATAGATAAGAATGATTATATGTATTGTAGAAATGTCTCCTATCATGTTCCCTATTTTTTTATTATGTCCACATCCTGGTCCCCATCTTGGAAATCATAACAAACGTGCACTTTTTTGTTTAATTTACAAATTGGACCATAGGAAAAATGACACTACAGCTACAGAGGTGACCGTCTGATAGCCCAGCTCGACTATCCATCTCTACTGAAGACCCTTTCAGCTTTTTGAGAGTTGGGTGGAGGACATCATCTCTGAAAATAGGGTCCCACAGCTGCACCCCATCAGAGTGAGCAGGAATCTTAGGACTCTTAGAAGAGTCAATGCTCTGAGACCATGGAGGGCGCTTAGCCCCCTCTCTTCGTCACTGAGGATGATTTCATTTTTCAGGGATTAGAGAGAGTGGTCCTTGTGGTGGACTGCAGGTATGGAGAGCTGTTGTGATCGTATTAGATAGATAAGAATGATTATATGTATTGTAGAAATGTCTTCAGTAGAGATGGATAGTCGAGCTGGGCTATCAGACGGTCACCTCTGTAGCTGTAGTGTCATTTTTCCTATGGTCCAATGTGTAAATTAAACAAAAAAGTGCACGTTTGTTATGATGTCCAAGATGGGGACCAGGATGTGGACATAATAAAAAATTAGGGAACATGATAGGAGACATTTCTACAATACATATAATCATTCTTATCTATCTAATACGATGACAACAGCTCTCCATACCTGCAGTCCACCACAAGGACCACCCTCTCTAATCCCTGAAAAATGAAATCATCCTCAGTGACGAAGAGAGGGGGCTAAGCGCCCCCATGGTCTCAGAGCATTAACTCTTCTAAGAGTCCTAAGGGCATTTCACGCATAAATGAAATGATCACATTTTTCTCCAAAACTATAACAGATGCAAGCTTGTCCTGTTTGGTGGAGATAATATTTAATAAAATAAGTAGAAACCTACTAAAAGTTTTGTTTGTTTATATTGCAATCCTGAGATAATCGTCTCCATGCTCCAAATCCATTTTAAAGCCATTTCAAAGGCATTTCACGCATAAATGAAATTATCACATTTTTCTCCAAAACTATAACACATGCAAGCTTGTCCTGTTTGGTGGAGATGATATTTAATAAAATAAGTAGAAATCCACTAAAAGTTTTGTTTGGTTATCTTGCAATCCCAAGATAATCGTCTCCATGCTCCAAATCCATTTTAAAGCCATTTCAAAGGCATTTTGCGCATAAATGAAATGATCACATTTTTCTCCAAAACTATAACACATGCAAGCTTGTCCTGTTTGGTGGAGATGATATTTGGTAAAATAAGTAGAAATCCACTAAAAGTTTTGTTTGGTTATCTTGCAATCCCGAGATAATCGTCTCCATGCTCCAAATCTATTTTAAAGCCATTTCAAAGGCATTGTGCGCATAAATGAAATGATCACATTTTTCTCCAAAACTATAACAGATGCAAGCTTGTCCTGTTTGGTGGGGATAATATTTAATAAAATAAGTAGAAATCCACTAAAAGTTTTGTTTGGTTATCTTGCAATCCCGAGATAATCGTCTCCATGCTCCAAATCCATTTTAAAGCCATTTTTAAGGCATTTCGCGCATAAATGAAATGATCACATTTTTCTCCAAAACTATAACAGATGGAAGCTCGTCCTGTTTGGAGGGGATAATATTTAATAAAATAAGTAGAAATCCACTAAAAGTTTTGTTTGGTTATCTTGCAATCCCGAGATAATCGTCTCCATGCTTCAAATCCACTTAAAAGCCATTTTGAAGGCATTTCGCGCATAAATGAAATGATCACATTTTTCTTCAAAACTAAAACAGATGCAAGCTTGTCCTGTTTGGTAGAGATGATATTTAATAAAATATGTAGAAATCCACTAAAAGTTTTGATTGGTTATCTTGCAATCCCGAGATAATCGTCTCCATGCTTCAAAACTATTTTAAAGCCATTTTTAAGGCATTTCGCGCATACATGAAATGATCACATTTTTCTCCAAAACTATAACAGATGCAAGCTTGTCCTGTTTGGTGGAGATAATATTTAATAAAATAAGTAGAAACCTACTAAAAGTTTCGTTTGTTTATATTGCAATCCTGAGATAATCGTCTCCATGCTCCAAATCCATTTTAAAGCCATTTCAAAGGCATTTCGCGCATAAATGAAATGATCACATTTTTCTCCAAAACTATAACACATGCAAGCTTGTCCTGTTTGGTGGAGATGATATTTATTAAAATAAGTAGAAATCCACTAAAAGTTTTGTTTGGTTATCTTGCAATCCCAGGATAATCGTCTCCATGCTCCAAATCCATTTTAAAGCCATTTTTAAGGCATTTCGCGCATAAATGAAATGATCACATTTTTCTCCAAAACTATAACAGATGCAAGCTTGTCCTGTTTGGTGGAGATAATATTTAATAAAATAGGTAGAAATCTACTAAAAGTTTCGTTTGTTTATATTGCAATCCTGAGATAATCGTCTCCATGCTCCAAATCCATTTTAAAGCCATTTCAAAGGCATTTCGCGCATAAATGAAATGATCACATTTTTCTCCAAAACTATAACAGATGCAAGCTTCTCCTGTTTGGTGGAGATGATATTTAATAAAATAAGTAGAAATCCACTAACAGATTTGTTTGGTTATCTTGCAATCCCGAGATAGTCGTCTCCATGCTCCAAATCCATTTTAAAGCCATCTTTAAGGCATTTCGCGCATAAATGAAATGATCACATTTTTCTCCAAAACTATAACAGATGCAAGCTTGTCCTGTTTGGTGGAGATGATATTTCATAAAATAAGTAGAAATCCACTAAAAGTTTTGTTTGGTTATCTTGCAATCCCGAGATAATCGTCTCCATGCTCTAAACCCTTTTTAAAGCCATTTTTAAGGCATTTCGCGCATAAATGAAATGATCACATTTTTCTCCAAAACTATAACAGATGCAAGCTGTCCTGTTTGGTGGGGATAATATTTAATAAAATAAGTAGAAATCCACTAAAAGTTTTGTTTGGTTATCTTGCAATCCCAAGATAATCGTCTCCATGCTCCAAATCCATTTTAAAGCCATTTTTAAGGCATTTCGCGCATAAATGAAATGATCACATTTTTCTCCAAAACTATAACAGATGCAAGCTTGTCCTGTTTGGTGGAGATAATATTTAATAAAATAAGTAGAAATCTACTAAAAGTTTCATTTGTTTATATTGCCATCCTGAGATAATCGTCTCCATGCTCCAAATCCATTTTAAAGCCATTTCAAAGGCATTTTGCACATAAATGAAATGATCACATTTTTCTCCAAAACTATAACACATGCAAGCTTGTCCTGTTTGGTGGAGATGATATTTGGTAAAATAAGTAGAAATCCACTAAAAGTTTTGTTTGGTTATCTTGCAATCCCGAGATAATCGTCTCCATGCTCCAAATCTATTTTAAAGCCATTTCAAAGGCATTGTGCGCATAAATGAAATGATCACATTTTTCTCCAAAACTATAACAGATGCAAGCTTGTCCTGTTTGGAGGGGATGATATTTAATAAAATAATTAGAAATCCACTAAAAGTTTTGTTTGGTTATCTTGCAATCCCGAGATAATCGTCTCCATGCTTCAAAACCATTTTAAAGCCATTTTTAAGGCATTTCGCGCATAAATGAAATGATCACATTTTTCTACAAAACTATAACAGATGCAAGCTTGTCCTGTTTGGTGGAGATAATATTTAATAAAATAAGTAGAAACCTACTAAAAGTTTCGTTTGTTTATATTGCAATCCTGAGATAATCGTCTCCATGCTCCAAATCCATTTTAAAGCCATTTCAAAGGCATTTCGCGCATAAATGAAATGATCACATTTTTCTCCAAAACTATAACACATGCAAGCTTGTCCTGTTTGGTGGAGATGATATTTAATAAAATAAGTAGAAATCCATTAAAAGTTTTATTTGGTTATCTTGCAATCCCAAGATAATCGTTTCCATGCTCCAAATCCATTTTAAAGCCATTTTTAAGGCATTTCGCGCATAAATGAAATGATCACATTTTTCTCCAAAACTATAACAGATGCAAGCTTGTCCTGTTTGGAGGGGATGATATTTAATAAAATAATTAGAAATCCACTAAAAGTAATGTTTGGTTATCTTGCAATCCCGAGATAATCGTCTCCATGCTTCAAAACCATTTTAAAGCCATTTTAAGGCATTTCGCGCATAAATGAAATGATCACATTTTTCTTTAAAACTATAACAGATGCAAGCTTGTCCTGTTTGGTGGAGATGATATTTAAAAAAAATAAGTAGAAATCCACTAAAAGTTTTGTTTGGTTATCTTGCAATCCCGAGATAATCGTCTCCGTGCTCCAAACCCTTTTTAAAGCCATTTTTAAGGCATTTCGCGTATAAATGAAATGATCACATTTTTCTCCAAAACTATAACAGATGCAAGCTTGTCCTGTTTGGTGGGGATAATATTTAATAAAATAAGTAGAAATCCACTAAAAGTTTTGTTTGGCGCCCCCCATGGTTTTAGAGCATTGACTCTTCTAAGAGTCCTAAGAGTCCTGCTTACACTGATGGGGTGCAGCTGTGGGACCCTATTTTAAGAGATGATGTCCTCCACCCAACTCTCAAAAAGCTGAAAGGGTCTTCAGTAGAGATGGATAGTCGAGCTGGGCTATCAGACGGTCACCTCTGTAGCTGTAGTGTCATTTTTCCTATGGTCCAATGTGTAAATTAAACAAAAAAGTGCACGTTTGTTATGATGTCCAAGATGGGGACCAGGATGTGGACATAATAAAAAATTAGGGAACATGATAGGAGACATTTCTACAATACACATAATCATTCTTATCTATCTAATACGATCACAACAGCTCTCCATTCCTGCAGTCCACCACAAGGACCACTCTCTCTAATCCCTGAAAAATGAAATCATCCTCAGTGACGAAGAGAGGGGGCTAAGCGCCCCCCCATGGTCTCAGAGCATTGACTCTTCTAAGAGTCCTAAGAGTCCTGCTCACACTGATGGGGTGCAGCTGTGGGACCCTATTTTCAGAGATGATGTCCTCCACCCAACTCTCAAAAAGCTGAAAGGGTCTTCAGTAGAGATGGATAGTCGAGCTGGGCTATCAGACGGTCACCTCTGTAGCTGTAGTGTCATTTTTCCTATGGTCCAATGTGTAAATTAAACAAAAAAGTGCACGTTTGTTATGATCTCCAAGATGGGGACCAGGATGTGGACATAATAAAAAAATAGGGAACATGATAGGAGACATTTCTACAATACATATAATTATTCTTATCTATCTAATACGATGACAACAGCTCTCCATACCTGCAGTCCACCACAAGGACCACCCTCTCTAATCCCTGAAAAATGAAATCATCCTCAGTGACGAAGAGAGGGGGCTAAGCGCACCCCATGGTCTCAAAACATTGACTCTTCTAAGAGTCCTAAGAGTCCTGCTCACACTGATGGGGTGCAGCTGTGGGACCCTATTTTCAGAGATGATGTCCTCCACCCAACTCTCAAAAAGCTGAAAGGGTCTTCAGTAGAGATGGATAGTCGAGCTGGGCTATCAGACGGTCACCTCTGTAGCTGTAGTGTCATTTTTCCTATGGTCCAATGTGTAAATTAAACAAAAAAGTGCACGTTTGTTATGATTTCCAAGATGGGGACCAGGATGTGGACATAATAAAAAAATAGGGAACATGATAGGAGACATTTCTACAATACATATAATCATTCTTATCTATCTAATACGATGACAACAGCTCTCCATACCTGCAGTCCACCACAAGGACCACCCTCTCTATTCCCTGAAAAGTGAAATCATCCTCAGTGACGAAGAGAGGGGGCTAAGCGCCCCCCTTGGTCTCAGAGCATTGACTCTTCTAAGAGTCCTAAGAGTCCTGTTCACACTGATGGGATGCAGCTGTGGGACCCTATTTTCAGAGATGATGTTCTCCACCAAACTCTCAAAAAGCTGAAAGGGTCTTCAGTAGAGATGGATAGTCGAGCTGGGCTATCAGACGGTCACCTCTGTACCTGTAGTGTCATTTTTCCTATGGTCCAATGTGTAAATTAAACAAAAAAGTGCACGTTTGTTATGATGTCCAAGATGGGGACCAGGATGTGGACATAATAAAAAATTAGGGAACATGATAGGAGACATTTCTACAATACATATAATCATTCTTATCTATTTAATACGATGACAACAGCTCTCCATACCTGCAGTCCACCACAAGGACCACCCTCTCTAATCCCTGAAAAATGAAATCATCCTCAGTGACGAAGAGAGGGGGCTAAGCGCACCCCATGGTCTCAAAACATTGACTCTTCTAAGAGTCCTAAGAGTCCTGCTCACACTGATGGGGTGCAGCTGTGGGACCCTATTTTCAGAGATGATGTCCTCCACCCAACTCTCAAAAAGCTGAAAGGGTCTTCAGTAGAGATGGATAGTCGAGCTGGGCTATCAGACGGTCACCTCTGTAGCTGTAGTGTCATTTTTCCTATGGTCCAATGTGTAAATTAAACAAAAAAGTGCACGTTTGTTATGATTTCCAAGATGGGGACCAGGATGTGGACATAATAAAAAAATAGGGAACATGATAGGAGACATTTCTACAATACATATAATCATTCTTATCTATCTAATACGATGACAACAGCTCTCCATACCTGCAGTCCACCACAAGGACCACCCTCTCTATTCCCTGAAAAGTGAAATCATCCTCAGTGACGAAGAGAGGGGGCTAAGCGCCCCCCATGGTCTCAGAGCATTGACTCTTCTAAGAGTCCTAAGAGTCCTGCTCACACTGATGGGGTGCAGCTGTGGGACCCTATTTTCAGAGATGATGTTCTCCACCAAACTCTCAAAAAGCTGAAAGGGTCTTCAGTAGAGATGGATAGTCGAGCTGGGCTATCAGACGGTCACCTCTGTACCTGTAGTGTCATTTTTCCTATGGTCCAATGTGTAAATTAAACAAAAAAGTGCACGTTTGTTATGATGTCCAAGATGGGGACCAGGATGTGGACATAATAAAAAATTAGGGAACATGATAGGAGACATTTCTACAATACATATAATCATTCTTATCTATTTAATACGATGACAACAGCTCTCCATACCTGCAGTCCACCACAAGGACCACCCTCTCTAATCCCTGAAAAATGAAATCATCCTTAGTGACGAAGAGAGGGGGCTAAACGCCCCCCATGGTCTCAGAGCATTGACTCTTCTAAGAGTCCTAAGAGTCCTGCTCACACTGATGGGGTGCAGCTGTGGGACCCTATTTTCAGAGATGATGTCCTCCACCCAACTCTCAAAAAGCTGAAAGGGTCTTCAGTAGAGATGGATTGTCGAGCTGGGCTATCAGACGGTCACCTATGTAGCTGTAGTGTCATTTTTCCTATGGTCCAATGTGTAAATTAAACAAAAAAGTGCACGTTTGTTATGATGTCCAAGATGGGGACCAGGATGTGGACATAATAAAAAATTAGGGAACATGATAGGAGACATTTCTACAATACATATAATCATTCTTATCTATCTAATACGATAACAGCTCTCCATACCTGCAGTCCACCACAAGGACCACCCTCTCTAATCCCTGAAAAATGAAATCATCCTCAGTGACGAAGAGAGGGGGCTAAGTGCCCCCAATGGTCTCAGAGCATTGACTCTTCTAAGAGTCCTAAGAGTCCTGCTCACACTGATGGGGTGCAGCTGTGGGACCCTATTTTCAGAGATGATGTCCTCCACCCAACTCTCAAAAAGCTGAAAGGGTCTTCAGTAGAGATGGATAGTCGAGCTGGGCTATCAGACGGTCACCTCTGTAGCTGTAGTGTCATTTTTCCTATGGTCCAATGTGTAAATTAAACAAAAAAGTGCACGTTTGTTATGATGTCCAAGATGGGGACCAGGATGTGGACATAATAAAAAATTAGGGAACATGATAGGAGACATTTCTACAATACATAGAATCATTCTTATCTATCTAATACGATGACAACAGCTCTCCATACCTGCAGTCCACCACAAGGACCACCCTCTCTAATCCCTGAAAAATGAAATCATCCTCAGTGACGAAGAGAGGGGGCTAAGCGCCCCCATGGTCTCAGAGCATTAACTCTTCTAAGAGTCCTAAGAGTCCTGCTCACACTGATGGGGTGCAGCTGTGGGACCCTATTTTCAGAGATGATGTCCTCCACCCAACTCTCAAAAAGCTGAAAGGGTCTTCAGTAGAGATGGATAGTCGAGCTGGGCTATCAGACGGTCACCTCTGTAGCTGTAGTGTCATTTTTCCTATGGTCCAATGTGTAAATTAAACAAAAAAGTGCACGTTTGTTATGATGTCCAAGATGGGGACCAGGATGTGGACATAATAAAAAATTAGGGAACATGATAGGAGACATTTCTACAATACATATAATCATTCTTATCTATCTAATACGATGACAACAGCTCTCCATACCTGCAGTCCACCACAAGGACCACCCTCTCTAATCCCTGAAAAATGAAATCATCCTCAGTGACGAAGAGAGGGGGCCAAGCGCCCCCCATGGTACCAGAGCATTGACTCTTCTAAGAGTCCTAAGAGTCCTGCTCACACTGATGGGGTGAAGCTGTGGGACCCTATTTTCAGAGATGATGTCCTCCACCCGACTCTCAAAAAGCTGAAAGGGTCTTCAGTAGAGATGGATAGTCGAGCTAGGCTATCAGACGGTCACCTCTGTAGCTGTAGTGTCATTTTTCCTATGGTCCAATGTGTAAATTAAACAAAAAAGTGCACGTTTGTTATGATGTCCAAGATGGGGACCAGGATGTGGACATAATAAGAAATTAGGGAACATGATAGGAGACATTTCTACAATACATATAATCATTCTTATCTATCTAATACGATGACAACAGCTCTCCATACCTGCAGTCCACCACAAGGACCACCCTCTCTAATCCCTGAAAAATGAAATCATCCTCAGTGACGAAGAGAGGGGGCTAAGTGCCCCCAATGGTCTCAGAGCATTGACTCTTCTAAGAGTCCTAAGAGTCCTGCTCACACTGATGGGGTGCAGCTGTGGGACCCTTTTTTCAGAGATGATGTCCTCCACCCAACTCTCAAAAAGCTGAAAGGGTCTTCAGTAGAGATGGATAGTCGAGCTGGGCTATCAGACGGTCACCTCTGTAGCTGTAGTGTCATTTTTCCTATGGTCCAATGTGTAAATTAAACAAAAAAGTGCACGTTTGTTATGATGTCCAAGATGGGGACCAGGATGTGGACATAATAAAAAATTAGGGAACATGATAGGAGACATTTCTACAATACATATAATCATTCTTATCTATCTAATACGATGACAACAGCTCTCCATACCTGCAGTCCACCACAAGGACCACCCTCTCTAATCCCTGAAAAATGAAATCATCCTCAGTGACGAAGAGAGGGGGCTAAGCGCCCCCATGATCTCAGAGCATTAACTCTTCTAAGAGTCCTAAGAGTCCTGCTCACACTGATGGGGTGCAGCTGTGGGACCCTATTTTCAGAGATGATGTCCTCCACCCAACTCTCAAAAAGCTGAAAGGGTCTTCAGTAGAGATGGATAGTCGAGCTGGGCTATCAGACGGTCACCTCTGTAGCTGTAGTGTCATTTTTCCTATGGTCCAATGTGTAAATTAAACAAAAAAGTGCACGTTTGTTATGATGTCCAAGATGGGGACCAGGATGTGGACATAATAAAAAATTAGGGAACATGATAGGAGACATTTCTACAATACATATAATCATTCTTATCTATCTAATACGATGACAACAGCTCTCCATACCTGCAGTCCACCACAAGGACCACCCTCTCTAATCCCTGAAAAATGAAATCATCCTCAGTGACGAAGAGAGGGGGCCAAGCGCCCCCATGGTACCAGAGCATTGACTCTTCTAAGAGTCCTAAGAGTCCTGCTCACACTGATGGGGTGAAGCTGTGGGACCCTATTTTCAGAGATGATGTCCTCCACCCAACTCTCAAAAAGCTGAAAGGGTCTTCAGTAGAGATGGATAGTCGAGCTGGGCTATCAGACGGTCACCTCTGTAGCTGTAGTGTCATTTTTCCTATGGTCCAATGTGTAAATTAAACAAAAAAGTGCACGTTTGTTATGATGTCCAAGATGGGGACCAGGATGTGGACATAATAAGAAATTAGGGAACATGATAGGAGACATTTCTACAATACATATAATCATTCTTATCTATCTAATACGATGACAACAGCTCTCCATACCTGCAGTCCACCACAAGGACCACCCTCTCTAATCCCTGAAAAATGAAATCATCCTCAGGGACGAAGAGAGGGGGCTAAGCGCCCCCCATGGTTTTAGAGCATTGACTCTTCTAAGAGTCCTAAGAGTCCTGCTTACACTGATGGGGTGCAGCTGTGGGACCCTATTTTCAGAGATGATGTCCTCCACCCAACTCTCAAAAAGCTGAAAGGGTCTTCAGTAGAGATGGATAGTCGAGCTGGGCTATCAGACGGTCACCTCTGTAGCTGTAGTGTCATTTTTCCTATGGTCCAATGTGTAAATTAAACAAAAAAGTGCACGTTTGTTATGATGTTCAAGATGGGGACCAGGATGTGGACATAATAAAAAATTAGGGAACATGATAGGAGACATTTCTACAATACATATAATCATTCTTATCTATCTAATACGATCACAACAGCTCTCCATACCTGCAGTCCACCACAAGGACCACTCTCTCTAATCCCTGAAAAATTAAATCATCCTCAGTGACGAAGAGAGGGTGCTAAGCGCCCCCCATGGTCTCAGAGCATTGACTCTTCTAAGAGTCCTAAGATTCCTGCTCACACTGATGGGGTGCAGCTGTGGGACCCTATTTTCAGAGATGATGTCCTCCACCCAACTCTCAAAAAGCTGAAAGGGTCTTCAGTAGAGATGGATAGTCGAGCTGGGCTATCAGACGGTCACCTCTGTAGCTGTAGTGTCATTTTTCCTATGGTCCAATGTGTAAATTAAACAAAAAAGTGCACGTTTGTTATGATTTCCAAGATGGGGACCAGGATGTGGACATAATAAAAAAATAGGGAACATGATAGGAGACATTTCTACAATACATATAATCATTCTTATCTATCTAATACGATGACAACAGCTCTCCATACCTGCAGTCCACCACAAGGACCACCCTCTCTATTCCCTGAAAAGTGAAATCATCCTCAGTGACGAAGAGAGGGGGCTAAGCGCCCCGCATGGTCTCAGAGCATTGACTCTTCTAAGAGTCCTAAGAGTCCTGCTCACACTGATGGGGTGCAGCTGTGGGACCCTATTTTCAGAGATGATGTTCTCTACCCAACTCTCAAAAAGCTGAAAGGGTCTTCAGTAGAGATGGATAGTCGAGCTGGGCTATCAGACGGTCACCTCTGTAGCTGTAGTGTCATTTTTCCTATGGTCCAATGTGTAAATTAAACAAAAAAGTGCACGTTTGTTATGATGTCCAAGATGGGGACCAGGATGTGGACATAATAAAAAATTAGGGAACATGATAGGAGACATTTCTACAATACATATAATCATTCTTATCTATTTAATACGATGACAACAGCTCTCCATACCTGCAGTCCACCACAAGGACCACCCTCTCTAATCCCTGAAAAATGAAATCATCCTCAGTGACGAAGAGTGGGGGCTAAGCGCCCCCCATGGTCTCAGAGCATTGACTCTTCTAAGAGTCCTGAGAGTCCTGCTCACACTGATGGGGTGCAGCTGTGGGACTCTATTTTCAGAGATGATGTCCTCCACCCAACTCTCAAAAAGCTGAAAGGGTCTTCAGTAGAGATGGATAGTCGAGCTGGGCTATCAGACGGTCACCTCTGTAGCTGTAGTGTCATTTTTCCTATGGTCCAATGTGTAAATTAAACAAAAAAGTGCACGTTTGTTATGATGTCCAAGATGGGGACCAGGATGTGGACATAATAAAAAATTAGGGAACATGATAGGAGACATTTCTACAATACATATAATCATTCTTATCTATCTAATACGATGACAACAGCTCTCCATACCTGCAGTCCACCACAAGGACAACCCTCTCTAATCCCTGAAAAATGAAATCATCCTCAGTGACGAAGAGAGGGGGCTAAGCGCACCCCATGGTCTCAAAACATTGACTCTTCTAAGAGTCCTAAGAGTCCTGCTCACACTGATGGGGTGCAGCTGTGGGACCCTATTTTCAGAGATGATGTCCTCCACCCAACTCTCAAAAAGCTGAAAGGGTCTTCAGTAGAGATGGATAGTCGAGCTGGGCTATCAGACGGTCACCTCTGTAGCTGTAGTGTCATTTTTCCTATGGTCCAATGTGTAAATTAAACAAAAAAGTGCACGTTTGTTATGATTTCCAAGATGGGGACCAGGATGTGGACATAATAAAAAAATAGGGAACATGATAGGAGACATTTCTACAATACATATAATCATTCTTATCTATCTAATACGATCACAACAGCTCTCCATACCTGCAGTCCACCACAAGGACCACCCTCTCTATTCCCTGAAAAGTGAAATCATCCTCAGTGACGAAGAGAGGGGGCTAAGCGCCCCCCTTGGTCTCAGAGCATTGACTCTTCTAAGAGTCCTAAGAGTCCTGCTCACACTGATGGGGTGCAGCTGTGGGACCCTATTTTCAGAGATGATGTTCTCCACCAAACTCTCAAAAAGCTGAAAGGGTCTTCAGTAGAGATGGATAGTCGAGCTGGGCTATCAGACGGTCACCTCTGTACCTGTAGTGTCATTTTTCCTATGGTCCAATGTGTAAATTAAACAAAAAAGTGCACGTTTGTTATGATGTCCAAGATGGGGACCAGGATGTGGACATAATAAAAAATTAGGGAACATGATAGGAGACATTTCTACAATACATATAATCATTCTTATCTATTTAATACGATGACAACAGCTCTCCATACCTGCAGTCCACCACAAGGACCACCCTCTCTAATCCCTGAAAAATGAAATCATCCTCAGTGACGAAGAGAGGGGGCTAAGCGCCCCCATGGTCTCAGAGCATTAACTCTTCTAAGAGTCCTAAGAGTCCTGCTCACACTGATGGGGTGCAGCTGTGGGACCCTATTTTCAGAGATGATGTCCTCCACCCAACTCTCAAAAAGCTGAAAGGGTCTTCAGTAGAGATGGATAGTCGAGCTGGGCTATCAGACGGTCACCTCTGTAGCTGTAGTGTCATTTTTCCTATGGTCCAATGTGTAAATTAAACAAAAAAGTGCACGTTTGTTATGATGTTCAAGATGGGGACCAGGGACCAGAATGTGGACATAATAAAAAATTAGGGAACATGATAGGAGACATTTCTACAATACATATAATCATTCTTATCTATCTAATACGATCACAACAGCTCTCCATACCTGCAGTCCACCACAAGGACCACTCTCTCGAATCCCTGAAAAATGAAATCATCCTCAGTGACGAAGAGAGGGGGCTAAGCGCCCCCCATGGTCTCAGAGCATTGACTCTTCTAAGAGTCCTAAGATTCCTGCTCACACTGATGGGGTGCAGCTGTGGGACCCTATTTTCAGAGATGATGTCCTCCACCCAACTCTCAAAAAGCTGAAAGGGTCTTCAGTAGAGATGGATAGTCGAGCTGGGCTATCAGACGGTCACCTCTGTAGCTGTAGTGTCATTTTTCCTATGGTCCAATGTGTAAATTAAACAAAAAAGTGCACGTTTGTTATGATTTCCAAGATGGGGACCAGGATGTGGACATAATAAAAAAATAGGGAACATGATAGGAGACATTTCTACAATACATATAATCATTCTTATCTATCTAATACGATGACAACAGCTCTCCATACCTGCAGTCCACCACAAGGACCACCCTCTCTATTCCCTGAAAAGTGAAATCATCCTCAGTGACGAAGAGAGGGGGCTAAGTGCGCCCCATGGTCTCAGAGCATTGACTCTTCTAAGAGTCCTAAGAGTCCTGCTCACATTGATGGGGTGCAGCTGTGGGACCCTATTTTCAGAGATAATGTTCTCCACCCAACTCTCAAAAAGCTGAAAGGGTCTTCAGTAGAGATGGATAGTTGAGCTGGGCTATCAGACGGTCACCTCTGTAGCTGTAGTGTCATTTTTCCTATGGTCCAATGTGTAAATTAAACAAAAAAGTGCACGTTTGTTATGATGTCCAAGATGGGGACCAGGATGTGGACATAATAAAAAATTAGGGAACATGATAGGAGACATTTCTACAATACATATAATCATTCTTATCTATTTAATACGATGACAACAGCTCTCCATACCTGCAGTCCACCACAAGGACCACCCTCTCTAATCCCTGAAAAATGAAATCATCCTCAGTGACGAAGAGAGGGGGCTAAGCGCCCCCCATGGTCTCAAAACATTGACTCTTCTAAGAGTCCTAAGAGTCCTGCTCACACTGATGGGGTGCAGCTGTGGGACCCTATTTTCAGAGATGATGTCCTCCACCCAACTCTCAAAAAGCTGAAAGGGTCTTCAGTAGAGATGGATAGTCGAGCTGGGCTATCAGACGGTCACCTCTGTAGCTGTAGTGTCATTTTTCCTATGGTCCAATGTGTAAATTAAACAAAAAAGTGCACGTTTGTAATGATTTCCAAGATGGGGACCAGGATGTGGACATAATAAAAAAATAGGGAACATGATAGGAGACATTTCTACAATACATATAATCATTCTTATCTATCTAATACGATGACAACAGCTCTCCATACCTGCAGTCCACCACAAGGACCACCCTCTCTATTCCCTGAAAAGTGAAATCATCCTCAGTGACGAAGAGAGGGGGCTAAGCGCCCCCCTTGGTCTCAGAGCATTGACTCTTCTAAGAGTCCTAAGAGTCCTGCTCACACTGATGGGGTGCAGCTGTGGGACCCTATTTTCAGAGATGATGTTCTCCACCAAACTCTCAAAAAGCTGAAAGGGTCTTCAGTAGAGATGGATAGTCGAGCTGGGCTATCAGACGGTCACCTCTGTACCTGTAGTGTCATTTTTCCTATGGTCCAATGTGTAAATTAAACAAAAAAGTGCACGTTTGTTATGATGTCCAAGATGGGGACCAGGATGTGGACATAATAAAAAATTAGGGAACATGATAGGAGACATTTCTACAATACATATAATCATTCTTATCTATTTAATACGATGACAACAGCTCTCCATACCTGCAGTCCACCACAAGGACCACCCTCTCTAATCCCTGAAAAATGAAATCATCCTCAGTGACGAAGAGAGGGGGCTAAGCGCACCCCATGGTCTCAAAACATTGACTCTTCTAAGAGTCCTAAGAGTCCTGCTCACACTGATGGGGTGCAGCTGTGGGACCCTATTTTCAGAGATGATGTCCTCCACCCAACTCTCAAAAAGCTGAAAGGGTCTTCAGTAGAGATGGATAGTCGAGCTGGGCTATCAGACGGTCACCTCTGTAGCTGTAGTGTCATTTTTCCTATGGTCCAATGTGTAAATTAAACAAAAAAGTGCACGTTTGTTATGATGTTCAAGATGGGGACCAGGGACCAGAATGTGGACATAATAAAAAATTAGGGAACATGATAGGAGACATTTCTACAATACATATAATCATTCTTATCTATCTAATACGATCACAACAGCTCTCCATACCTGCAGTCCACCACAAGGACCACTCTCTCTAATCCCTGAAAAATGAAATCATCCTCAGTGACGAAGAGAGGGGGCTAAGCGCCCCCCATGGTCTCAGAGCATTGACTCCTCTAAGAGTCCTAAGATTCCTGCTCACACTGATGGGGTGCAGCTGTGGGACCCTATTTTCAGAGATGATGTCCTCCACCCAACTCTCAAAAAGCTGAAAGGGTCTTCAGTAGAGATGGATAGTCGAGCTGGGCTATCAGACGGTCACCTCTGTAGCTGTAGTGTCATTTTTCCTATGGTCCAATGTGTAAATTAAACAAAAAAGTGCACGTTTGTTATGATTTCCAAGATGGGGACCAGGATGTGGACATAATAAAAAAATAGGGAACATGATAGGAGACATTTCTACAATACATATAATCATTCTTATCTATCTAATACGATGACAACAGCTCTCCATACCTGCAGTCCACCACAAGGACCACCCTCTCTATTCCCTGAAAAGTGAAATCATCCTCAGTGACGAAGAGAGGGGGCTAAGCGCGCCCCATGGTCTCAGAGCATTGACTCTTCTAAGAGTCCTAAGAGTCCTGCTCACACTAATGGGGTGCAGCTGTGGGACCCTATTTTCAGAGATAATGTTCTCCACCCAACTCTCAAAAAGCTGAAAGGGTCTTCAGTAGAGATGGATAGTCGAGCTGGGCTATCAGACGGTCACCTCTGTAGCTGTAGTGTCATTTTTCCTATGGTCCAATGTGTAAATTAAACAAAAAAGTGCACGTTTGTTATGATGTCCAAGATGGGGACCAGGATGTGGACATAATAAAAAATTAGGGAACATGATAGGAGACATTTCTACAATACATATAATCATTCTTATCTATTTAATACGATGACAACAGCTCTCCATACCTGCAGTCCACCACAAGGACCACCCTCTCTAATCCCTGAAAAATGAAATCATCCTCAGTGACGAAGAGAGGGGGCTAAGCGCCCCCCATGGTCTCAAAACATTGACTCTTCTAAGAGTCCTAAGAGTCCTGCTCACACTGATGGGGTGCAGCTGTGGGACCCTATTTTCAGAGATGATGTCCTCCACCCAACTCTCAAAAAGCTGAAAGGGTCTTCAGTAGAGATGGATAGTCGAGCTGGGCTATCAGACGGTCACCTCTGTAGCTGTAGTGTCATTTTTCCTATGGTCCAATGTGTAAATTAAACAAAAAAGTGCACGTTTGTTATGATTTCCAAGATGGGGACCAGGATGTGGACATAATAAAAAAATAGGGAACATGATAGGAGACATTTCTACAATACATATAATCATTCTTATCTATCTAATACGATGACAACAGCTCTCCATACCTGCAGTCCACCACAAGGACCACCCTCTCTAATCCCTGAAAAATGAAATCATCCTCAGTGACGAAGAGAGGGGGCCAAGCGCCCCCATGGTACCAGAGCATTGACTCTTCTAAGAGTCCTAAGAGTCATGCTCACACTGATGGGGTGAAGCTGTGGGACCCTATTTTCAGAGATGATGTCCTCCACCCAACTCTCAAAAAGCTGAAAGGGTCTTCAGTAGAGATGGATAGTCGAGCTGGGCTATCAGACGGTCACCTCTGTAGCTGTAGTGTCATTTTTCCTATGGTCCAATGTGTAAATTAAACAAAAAAGTGCACGTTTGTTATGATGTCCAAGATGGGGACCAGGATGTGGACATAATAAGAAATTAGGGAACATGATAGGAGACATTTCTACAATACATATAATCATTCTTATCTATCTAATACGATGACAACAGCTCTCCATACCTGCAGTCCACCACAAGGACCACCCTCTCTAATCCCTGAAAAATGAAATCATCCTCAGGGACGAAGAGAGGGGGCTAAGCGCCCCCCATGGTTTTAGAGCATTGACTCTTCTAAGAGTCCTAAGAGTCCTGCTTACACTGATGGGGTGCAGCTGTGGGACCCTATTTTCAGAGATGATGTCCTCCACCCAACTCTCAAAAAGCTGAAAGGGTCTTCAGTAGAGATGGATAGTCGAGCTGGGCTATCAGACGGTCACCTCTGTAGCTGTAGTGTCATTTTTCCTATGGTCCAATGTGTAAATTAAACAAAAAAGTGCACGTTTGTTATGATGTTCAAGATGGGGACCAGGATGTGGACATAATAAAAAATTAGGGAACATGATAGGAGACATTTCTACAATACATATAATCATTCTTATCTATCTAATACGATCACAACAGCTCTCCATACCTGCAGTCCACCACAAGGACCACTCTCTCTAATCCCTGAAAAATTAAATCATCCTCAGTGACGAAGAGAGGGTGCTAAGCGCCCCCCATGGTCTCAGAGCATTGACTCTTCTAAGAGTCCTAAGATTCCTGCTCACACTGATGGGGTGCAGCTGTGGGACCCTATTTTCAGAGATGATGTCCTCCACCCAACTCTCAAAAAGCTGAAAGGGTCTTCAGTAGAGATGGATAGTCGAGCTGGGCTATCAGACGGTCACCTCTGTAGCTGTAGTGTCATTTTTCCTATGGTCCAATGTGTAAATTAAACAAAAAAGTGCACGTTTGTTATGATTTCCAAGATGGGGACCAGGATGTGGACATAATAAAAAAATAGGGAACATGATAGGAGACATTTCTACAATACATATAATCATTCTTATCTATCTAATACGATGACAACAGCTCTCCATACCTGCAGTCCACCACAAGGACCACCCTCTCTATTCCCTGAAAAGTGAAATCATCCTCAGTGACGAAGAGAGGGGGCTAAGCGCCCCGCATGGTCTCAGAGCATTGACTCTTCTAAGAGTCCTAAGAGTCCTGCTCACACTGATGGGGTGCAGCTGTGGGACCCTATTTTCAGAGATGATGTTCTCTACCCAACTCTCAAAAAGCTGAAAGGGTCTTCAGTAGAGATGGATAGTCGAGCTGGGCTATCAGACGGTCACCTCTGTAGCTGTAGTGTCATTTTTCCTATGGTCCAATGTGTAAATTAAACAAAAAAGTGCACGTTTGTTATGATGTCCAAGATGGGGACCAGGATGTGGACATAATAAAAAATTAGGGAACATGATAGGAGACATTTCTACAATACATATAATCATTCTTATCTATTTAATACGATGACAACAGCTCTCCATACCTGCAGTCCACCACAAGGACCACCCTCTCTAATCCCTGAAAAATGAAATCATCCTCAGTGACGAAGAGTGGGGGCTAAGCGCCCCCCATGGTCTCAGAGCATTGACTCTTCTAAGAGTCCTGAGAGTCCTGCTCACACTGATGGGGTGCAGCTGTGGGACTCTATTTTCAGAGATGATGTCCTCCACCCAACTCTCAAAAAGCTGAAAGGGTCTTCAGTAGAGATGGATAGTCGAGCTGGGCTATCAGACGGTCACCTCTGTAGCTGTAGTGTCATTTTTCCTATGGTCCAATGTGTAAATTAAACAAAAAAGTGCACGTTTGTTATGATGTCCAAGATGGGGACCAGGATGTGGACATAATAAAAAATTAGGGAACATGATAGGAGACATTTCTACAATACATATAATCATTCTTATCTATCTAATACGATGACAACAGCTCTCCATACCTGCAGTCCACCACAAGGACAACCCTCTCTAATCCCTGAAAAATGAAATCATCCTCAGTGACGAAGAGAGGGGGCTAAGCGCACCCCATGGTCTCAAAACATTGACTCTTCTAAGAGTCCTAAGAGTCCTGCTCACACTGATGGGGTGCAGCTGTGGGACCCTATTTTCAGAGATGATGTCCTCCACCCAACTCTCAAAAAGCTGAAAGGGTCTTCAGTAGAGATGGATAGTCGAGCTGGGCTATCAGACGGTCACCTCTGTAGCTGTAGTGTCATTTTTCCTATGGTCCAATGTGTAAATTAAACAAAAAAGTGCACGTTTGTTATGATTTCCAAGATGGGGACCAGGATGTGGACATAATAAAAAAATAGGGAACATGATAGGAGACATTTCTACAATACATATAATCATTCTTATCTATCTAATACGATCACAACAGCTCTCCATACCTGCAGTCCACCACAAGGACCACCCTCTCTATTCCCTGAAAAGTGAAATCATCCTCAGTGACGAAGAGAGGGGGCTAAGCGCCCCCCTTGGTCTCAGAGCATTGACTCTTCTAAGAGTCCTAAGAGTCCTGCTCACACTGATGGGGTGCAGCTGTGGGACCCTATTTTCAGAGATGATGTTCTCCACCAAACTCTCAAAAAGCTGAAAGGGTCTTCAGTAGAGATGGATAGTCGAGCTGGGCTATCAGACGGTCACCTCTGTACCTGTAGTGTCATTTTTCCTATGGTCCAATGTGTAAATTAAACAAAAAAGTGCACGTTTGTTATGATGTCCAAGATGGGGACCAGGATGTGGACATAATAAAAAATTAGGGAACATGATAGGAGACATTTCTACAATACATATAATCATTCTTATCTATTTAATACGATGACAACAGCTCTCCATACCTGCAGTCCACCACAAGGACCACCCTCTCTAATCCCTGAAAAATGAAATCATCCTCAGTGACGAAGAGAGGGGGCTAAGCGCACCCCATGGTCTCAAAACATTGACTCTTCTAAGAGTCCTAAGAGTCCTGCTCACACTGATGGGGTGCAGCTGTGGGACCCTATTTTCAGAGATGATGTCCTCCACCCAACTCTCAAAAAGCTGAAAGGGTCTTCAGTAGAGATGGATAGTCGAGCTGGGCTATCAGACGGTCACCTCTGTAGCTGTAGTGTCATTTTTCCTATGGTCCAATGTGTAAATTAAACAAAAAAGTGCACGTTTGTTATGATGTTCAAGATGGGGACCAGGGACCAGAATGTGGACATAATAAAAAATTAGGGAACATGATAGGAGACATTTCTACAATACATATAATCATTCTTATCTATCTAATACGATCACAACAGCTCTCCATACCTGCAGTCCACCACAAGGACCACTCTCTCTAATCCCTGAAAAATGAAATCATCCTCAGTGACGAAGAGAGGGGGCTAAGCGCCCCCCATGGTCTCAGAGCATTGACTCTTCTAAGAGTCCTAAGATTCCTGCTCACACTGATGGGGTGCAGCTGTGGGACCCTATTTTCAGAGATGATGTCCTCCACCCAACTCTCAAAAAGCTGAAAGGGTCTTCAGTAGAGATGGATAGTCGAGCTGGGCTATCAGACGGTCACCTCTGTAGCTGTAGTGTCATTTTTCCTATGGTCCAATGTGTAAATTAAACAAAAAAGTGCACGTTTGTTATGATTTCCAAGATGGGGACCAGGATGTGGACATAATAAAAAAATAGGGAACATGATAGGAGACATTTCTACAATACATATAATCATTCTTATCTATCTAATACGATGACAACAGCTCTCCATACCTGCAGTCCACCACAAGGACCACCCTCTCTATTCCCTGAAAAGTGAAATCATCCTCAGTGACGAAGAGAGGGGGCTAAGTGCGCCCCATGGTCTCAGAGCATTGACTCTTCTAAGAGTCCTAAGAGTCCTGCTCACATTGATGGGGTGCAGCTGTGGGACCCTATTTTCAGAGATAATGTTCTCCACCCAACTCTCAAAAAGCTGAAAGGGTCTTCAGTAGAGATGGATAGTTGAGCTGGGCTATCAGACGGTCACCTCTGTAGCTGTAGTGTCATTTTTCCTATGGTCCAATGTGTAAATTAAACAAAAAAGTGCACGTTTGTTATGATGTCCAAGATGGGGACCAGGATGTGGACATAATAAAAAATTAGGGAACATGATAGGAGACATTTCTACAATACATATAATCATTCTTATCTATTTAATACGATGACAACAGCTCTCCATACCTGCAGTCCACCACAAGGACCACCCTCTCTAATCCCTGAAAAATGAAATCATCCTCAGTGACGAAGAGAGGGGGCTAAGCGCCCCCCATGGTCTCAAAACATTGACTCTTCTAAGAGTCCTAAGAGTCCTGCTCACACTGATGGGGTGCAGCTGTGGGACCCTATTTTCAGAGATGATGTCCTCCACCCAACTCTCAAAAAGCTGAAAGGGTCTTCAGTAGAGATGGATAGTCGAGCTGGGCTATCAGACGGTCACCTCTGTAGCTGTAGTGTCATTTTTCCTATGGTCCAATGTGTAAATTAAACAAAAAAGTGCACGTTTGTAATGATTTCCAAGATGGGGACCAGGATGTGGACATAATAAAAAAATAGGGAACATGATAGGAGACATTTCTACAATACATATAATCATTCTTATCTATCTAATACGATGACAACAGCTCTCCATACCTGCAGTCCACCACAAGGACCACCCTCTCTATTCCCTGAAAAGTGAAATCATCCTCAGTGACGAAGAGAGGGGGCTAAGCGCCCCCCTTGGTCTCAGAGCATTGACTCTTCTAAGAGTCCTAAGAGTCCTGCTCACACTGATGGGGTGCAGCTGTGGGACCCTATTTTCAGAGATGATGTTCTCCACCAAACTCTCAAAAAGCTGAAAGGGTCTTCAGTAGAGATGGATAGTCGAGCTGGGCTATCAGACGGTCACCTCTGTACCTGTAGTGTCATTTTTCCTATGGTCCAATGTGTAAATTAAACAAAAAAGTGCACGTTTGTTATGATGTCCAAGATGGGGACCAGGATGTGGACATAATAAAAAATTAGGGAACATGATAGGAGACATTTCTACAATACATATAATCATTCTTATCTATTTAATACGATGACAACAGCTCTCCATACCTGCAGTCCACCACAAGGACCACCCTCTCTAATCCCTGAAAAATGAAATCATCCTCAGTGACGAAGAGAGGGGGCTAAGCGCACCCCATGGTCTCAAAACATTGACTCTTCTAAGAGTCCTAAGAGTCCTGCTCACACTGATGGGGTGCAGCTGTGGGACCCTATTTTCAGAGATGATGTCCTCCACCCAACTCTCAAAAAGCTGAAAGGGTCTTCAGTAGAGATGGATAGTCGAGCTGGGCTATCAGACGGTCACCTCTGTAGCTGTAGTGTCATTTTTCCTATGGTCCAATGTGTAAATTAAACAAAAAAGTGCACGTTTGTTATGATGTTCAAGATGGGGACCAGGGACCAGAATGTGGACATAATAAAAAATTAGGGAACATGATAGGAGACATTTCTACAATACATATAATCATTCTTATCTATCTAATACGATCACAACAGCTCTCCATACCTGCAGTCCACCACAAGGACCACTCTCTCTAATCCCTGAAAAATGAAATCATCCTCAGTGACGAAGAGAGGGGGCTAAGCGCCCCCCATGGTCTCAGAGCATTGACTCCTCTAAGAGTCCTAAGATTCCTGCTCACACTGATGGGGTGCAGCTGTGGGACCCTATTTTCAGAGATGATGTCCTCCACCCAACTCTCAAAAAGCTGAAAGGGTCTTCAGTAGAGATGGATAGTCGAGCTGGGCTATCAGACGGTCACCTCTGTAGCTGTAGTGTCATTTTTCCTATGGTCCAATGTGTAAATTAAACAAAAAAGTGCACGTTTGTTATGATTTCCAAGATGGGGACCAGGATGTGGACATAATAAAAAAATAGGGAACATGATAGGAGACATTTCTACAATACATATAATCATTCTTATCTATCTAATACGATGACAACAGCTCTCCATACCTGCAGTCCACCACAAGGACCACCCTCTCTATTCCCTGAAAAGTGAAATCATCCTCAGTGACGAAGAGAGGGGGCTAAGCGCGCCCCATGGTCTCAGAGCATTGACTCTTCTAAGAGTCCTAAGAGTCCTGCTCACACTAATGGGGTGCAGCTGTGGGACCCTATTTTCAGAGATAATGTTCTCCACCCAACTCTCAAAAAGCTGAAAGGGTCTTCAGTAGAGATGGATAGTCGAGCTGGGCTATCAGACGGTCACCTCTGTAGCTGTAGTGTCATTTTTCCTATGGTCCAATGTGTAAATTAAACAAAAAAGTGCACGTTTGTTATGATGTCCAAGATGGGGACCAGGATGTGGACATAATAAAAAATTAGGGAACATGATAGGAGACATTTCTACAATACATATAATCATTCTTATCTATTTAATACGATGACAACAGCTCTCCATACCTGCAGTCCACCACAAGGACCACCCTCTCTAATCCCTGAAAAATGAAATCATCCTCAGTGACGAAGAGAGGGGGCTAAGCGCCCCCCATGGTCTCAAAACATTGACTCTTCTAAGAGTCCTAAGAGTCCTGCTCACACTGATGGGGTGCAGCTGTGGGACCCTATTTTCAGAGATGATGTCCTCCACCCAACTCTCAAAAAGCTGAAAGGGTCTTCAGTAGAGATGGATAGTCGAGCTGGGCTATCAGACGGTCACCTCTGTAGCTGTAGTGTCATTTTTCCTATGGTCCAATGTGTAAATTAAACAAAAAAGTGCACGTTTGTTATGATTTCCAAGATGGGGACCAGGATGTGGACATAATAAAAAAATAGGGAACATGATAGGAGACATTTCTACAATACATATAATCATTCTTATCTATCTAATACGATGACAACAGCTCTCCATACCTGCAGTCCACCACAAGGACCACCCTCTCTATTCCCTGAAAAGTGAAATCATCCTCAGTGACGAAGAGAGGGGGCTAAGCGCCCCCCTTGGTCTCAGAGCATTGACTCTTCTAAGAGTCCTAAGAGTCCTGCTCACACTGATGGGGTGCAGCTGTGGGACCCTATTTTCAGAGATGATGTTCTCCACCAAACTCTCAAAAAGCTGAAAGGGTCTTCAGTAGAGATGGATAGTCGAGCTGGGCTATCAGACGGTCACCTCTGTACCTGTAGTGTCATTTTTCCTATGGTCCAATGTGTAAATTAAACAAAAAAGTGCACGTTTGTTATGATGTCCAAGATGGGGACCAGGATGTGGACATAATAAAAAATTAGGGAACATGATAGGAGACATTTCTACAATACATATAATCATTCTTATCTATTTAATACGATGACAACAGCTCTCCATACCTGCAGTCCACCACAAGGACCACCCTCTCTAATCCCTGAAAAATGAAATCATCCTCAGTGACGAAGAGAGGGGGCTAAGCGCACCCCATGGTCTCAAAACATTGACTCTTCTAAGAGTCCTAAGAGTCCTGCTCACACTGATGGGGTGCAGCTGTGGGACCCTATTTTCAGAGATGATGTCCTCCACCCAACTCTCAAAAAGCTGAAAGGGTCTTCAGTAGAGATGGATAGTCGAGCTGGGCTATCAGACGGTCACCTCTGTAGCTGTAGTGTCATTTTTCCTATGGTCCAATGTGTAAATTAAACAAAAAAGTGCACGTTTGTTATGATGTTCAAGATGGGGACCAGGGACCAGAATGTGGACATAATAAAAAATTAGGGAACATGATAGGAGACATTTCTACAATACATATAATCATTCTTATCTATCTAATACGATCACAACAGCTCTCCATACCTGCAGTCCACCACAAGGACCACTCTCTCTAATCCCTGAAAAATGAAATCATCCTCAGTGACGAAGAGAGGGGGCTAAGCGCCCCCCATGGTCTCAGAGCATTGACTCTTCTAAGAGTCCTAAGATTCCTGCTCACACTGATGGGGTGCAGCTGTGGGACCCTATTTTCAGAGATGATGTCCTCCACCCAACTCTCAAAAAGCTGAAAGGGTCTTCAGTAGAGATGGATAGTCGAGCTGGGCTATCAGACGGTCACCTCTGTAGCTGTAGTGTCATTTTTCCTATGGTCCAATGTGTAAATTAAACAAAAAAGTGCACGTTTGTTATGATTTCCAAGATGGGGACCAGGATGTGGACATAATAAAAAAATAGGGAACATGATAGGAGACATTTCTACAATACATATAATCATTCTTATCTATCTAATACGATGACAACAGCTCTCCATACCTGCAGTCCACCACAAGGACCACCCTCTCTATTCCCTGAAAAGTGAAATCATCCTCAGTGACGAAGAGAGGGGGCTAAGCGCGCCCCATGGTCTCAGAGCATTGACTCTTCTAAGAGTCCTAAGAGTCCTGCTCACACTAATGGGGTGCAGCTGTGGGACCCTATTTTCAGAGATAATGTTCTCCACCCAACTCTCAAAAAGCTGAAAGGGTCTTCAGTAGAGATGGATAGTCGAGCTGGGCTATCAGACGGTCACCTCTGTAGCTGTAGTGTCATTTTTCCTATGGTCCAATGTGTAAATTAAACAAAAAAGTGCACGTTTGTTATGATGTCCAAGATGGGGACCAGGATGTGGACATAATAAAAAATTAGGGAACATGATAGGAGACATTTCTACAATACATATAATCATTCTTATCTATTTAATACGATGACAACAGCTCTCCATACCTGCAGTCCACCACAAGGACCACCCTCTCTAATCCCTGAAAAATGAAATCATCCTCAGTGACGAAGAGAGGGGGCTAAGCGCCCCCCATGGTCTCAAAACATTGACTCTTCTAAGAGTCCTAAGAGTCCTGCTCACACTGATGGGGTGCAGCTGTGGGACCCTATTTTCAGAGATGATGTCCTCCACCCAACTCTCAAAAAGCTGAAAGGGTCTTCAGTAGAGATGGATAGTCGAGCTGGGCTATCAGACGGTCACCTCTGTAGCTGTAGTGTCATTTTTCCTATGGTCCAATGTGTAAATTAAACAAAAAAGTGCACGTTTGTTATGATTTCCAAGATGGGGACCAGGATGTGGACATAATAAAAAAATAGGGAACATGATAGGAGACATTTCTACAATACATATAATCATTCTTATCTATCTAATACGATGACAACAGCTCTCCATACCTGCAGTCCACCACAAGGACCACCCTCTCTATTCCCTGAAAAGTGAAATCATCCTCAGTGACGAAGAGAGGGGGCTAAGCGCCCCCCTTGGTCTCAGAGCATTGACTCTTCTAAGAGTCCTAAGAGTCCTGCTCACACTGATGGGGTGCAGCTGTGGGACCCTATTTTCAGAGATGATGTTCTCCACCAAACTCTCAAAAAGCTGAAAGGGTCTTCAGAAGAGATGGATAGTCGAGCTGGGCTATCAGACGGTCACCTCTGTACCTGTAGTGTCATTTTTCCTATGGTCCAATGTGTAAATTAAACAAAAAAGTGCACGTTTGTTATGATGTCCAAGATGGGGACCAGGATGTGGACATAATAAAAAATTAGGGAACATGATAGGAGACATTTCTACAATACATATAATCATTCTTATCTATTTAATACGATGACAACAGCTCTCCATACCTGCAGTCCACCACAAGGACCACCCTCTCTAATCCCTGAAAAATGAAATCATCCTCAGTGACGAAGAGAGGGGGCTAAGCGCACCCCATGGTCTCAAAACATTGACTCTTCTAAGAGTCCTAAGAGTCCTGCTCACACTGATGGGGTGCAGCTGTGGGACCCTATTTTCAGAGATGATGTCCTCCACCCAACTCTCAAAAAGCTGAAAGGGTCTTCAGTAGAGATGGATAGTCGAGCTGGGCTATCAGACGGTCACCTCTTTACCTGTAGTGTCATTTTTCCTATGGTCCAATGTGTAAATTAAACAAAAAAGTGCACGTTTGTTATGATGTCCAAGATGGGGACCAGGATGTGGACATAATAAAAAATTAGGGAACATGATAGGAGACATTTCTACAATACATATAATCATTCTTATCTATTTAATACGATGACAACAGCTCTCCATACCTGCAGTCCACCACAAGGACCACCCTCTCTAATCCCTGAAAAATGAAATCATCCTTAGTGACGAAGAGAGGGGGCTAAACGCCCCCCATGGTCTCAGAGCATTGACTCTTCTAAGAGTCCTAAGAGTCCTGCTCACACTGATGGGGTGCAGCTGTGGGACCCTATTTTCAGAGATGATGTCCTCCACCCAACTCTCAAAAAGCTGAAAGGGTCTTCAGTAGAGATGGATTGTCGAGCTGGGCTATCAGACGGTTACCTCTGTAGCTGTAGTGTCATTTTTCCTATGGTCCAATGTGTAAATTAAACAAAAAAGTGCACGTTTGTTATGATGTCCAAGATGGGGACCAGGATGTGGACATAATAAAAAATTAGGGAACATGATAGGAGACATTTCTACAATACATATAATCATTCTTATCTATCTAATACGATAACAGCTCTCCATACCTGCAGTCCACCACAAGGACCACCCTCTCTAATCCCTGAAAAATGAAATCATCCTCAGTGACGAAGAGAGGGGGCTAAGTGCCCCCAATGGTCTCAGAGCATTGACTCTTCTAAGAGTCCTAAGAGTCCTGCTCACACTGATGGGGTGCAGCTGCGGGACCCTATTTTCAGAGATGATGTCCTCCACCCAACTCTCAAAAAGCTGAAAGGGTCTTCAGTAGAGATGGATAGTCGAGCTGGGCTATCAGACGGTCACCTCTGTAGCTGTAGTGTCATTTTTCCTATGGTCCAATGTGTAAATTAAACAAAAAAGTGCACGTTTGTTATGATTTCCAAGATGGGGACCAGGATGTGGACATAATAAAAAAATAGGGAACATGATAGGAGACATTTCTACAATACATATAATCATTCTTATCTATCTAATACGATGACAACAGCTCTCCATACCTGCAGTCCACCACAAGGACCACCCTCTCTATTCCCTGAAAAGTGAAATCATCCTCAGTGACGAAGAGAGGGGGCTAAGCGCCCCCCATGGTCTCAGAGCATTGACTCTTCTAAGAGTCCTAAGAGTCCTGCTCACACTGATGGGGTGCAGCTGTGGGACCCTATTTTCAGAGATGATGTTCTCCACCAAACTCTCAAAAAGCTGAAAGGGTCTTCAGTAGAGATGGATAGTCGAGCTGGGCTATCAGACGGTCACCTCTTTACCTGTAGTGTCATTTTTCCTATGGTCCAATGTGTAAATTAAACAAAAAAGTGCACGTTTGTTATGATGTCCAAGATGGGGACCAGGATGTGGACATAATAAAAAATTAGGGAACATGATAGGAGACATTTCTACAATACATATAATCATTCTTATCTATTTAATACGATGACAACAGCTCTCCATACCTGCAGTCCACCACAAGGACCACCCTCTCTAATCCCTGAAAAATGAAATCATCCTTAGTGACGAAGAGAGGGGGCTAAACGCCCCCCATGGTCTCAGAGCATTGACTCTTCTAAGAGTCCTAAGAGTCCTGCTCACACTGATGGGGTGCAGCTGTGGGACCCTATTTTCAGAGATGATGTCCTCCACCCAACTCTCAAAAAGCTGAAAGGGTCTTCAGTAGAGATGGATTGTCGAGCTGGGCTATCAGACGGTTACCTCTGTAGCTGTAGTGTCATTTTTCCTATGGTCCAATGTGTAAATTAAACAAAAAAGTGCACGTTTGTTATGATGTCCAAGATGGGGACCAGGATGTGGACATAATAAAAAATTAGGGAACATGATAGGAGACATTTCTACAATACATATAATCATTCTTATCTATCTAATACGATAACAGCTCTCCATACCTGCAGTCCACCACAAGGACCACCCTCTCTAATCCCTGAAAAATGAAATCATCCTCAGTGACGAAGAGAGGGGGCTAAGTGCCCCCAATGGTCTCAGAGCATTGACTCTTCTAAGAGTCCTAAGAGTCCTGCTCACACTGATGGGGTGCAGCTGCGGGACCCTATTTTCAGAGATGATGTCCTCCACCCAACTCTCAAAAAGCTGAAAGGGTCTTCAGTAGAGATGGATAGTCGAGCTGGGCTATCAGACGGTCACCTCTGTAGCTGTAGTGTCATTTTTCCTATGGTCCAATGTGTAAATTAAACAAAAAAGTGCACGTTTGTTATGATTTCCAAGATGGGGACCAGGATGTGGACATAATAAAAAAATAGGGAACATGATAGGAGACATTTCTACAATACATATAATCATTCTTATCTATCTAATACGATGACAACAGCTCTCCATACCTGCAGTCCACCACAAGGACCACCCTCTCTATTCCCTGAAAAGTGAAATCATCCTCAGTGACGAAGAGAGGGGGCTAAGCGCCCCCCATGGTCTCAGAGCATTGACTCTTCTAAGAGTCCTAAGAGTCCTGCTCACACTGATGGGGTGCAGCTGTGGGACCCTATTTTCAGAGATGATGTTCTCCACCAAACTCTCAAAAAGCTGAAAGGGTCTTCAGTAGAGATGGATAGTCGAGCTGGGCTATCAGACGGTCACCTCTTTACCTGTAGTGTCATTTTTCCTATGGTCCAATGTGTAAATTAAACAAAAAAGTGCACGTTTGTTATGATGTCCAAGATGGGGACCAGGATGTGGACATAATAAAAAATTAGGGAACATGATAGGAGACATTTCTACAATACATATAATCATTCTTATCTATTTAATACGATGACAACAGCTCTCCATACCTGCAGTCCACCACAAGGACCACCCTCTCTAATCCCTGAAAAATGAAATCATCCTTAGTGACGAAGAGAGGGGGCTAAACGCCCCCCATGGTCTCAGAGCATTGACTCTTCTAAGAGTCCTAAGAGTCCTGCTCACACTGATGGGGTGCAGCTGTGGGACCCTATTTTCAGAGATGATGTCCTCCACCCAACTCTCAAAAAGCTGAAAGGGTCTTCAGTAGAGATGGATTGTCGAGCTGGGCTATCAGACGGTTACCTCTGTAGCTGTAGTGTCATTTTTCCTATGGTCCAATGTGTAAATTAAACAAAAAAGTGCACGTTTGTTATGATGTCCAAGATGGGGACCAGGATGTGGACATAATAAAAAATTAGGGAACATGATAGGAGACATTTCTACAATACATATAATCATTCTTATCTATCTAATACGATAACAGCTCTCCATACCTGCAGTCCACCACAAGGACCACCCTCTCTAATCCCTGAAAAATGAAATCATCCTCAGTGACGAAGAGAGGGGGCTAAGTGCCCCCAATGGTCTCAGAGCATTGACTCTTCTAAGAGTCCTAAGAGTCCTGCTCACACTGATGGGGTGCAGCTGCGGGACCCTATTTTCAGAGATGATGTCCTCCACCCAACTCTCAAAAAGCTGAAAGGGTCTTCAGTAGAGATGGATAGTCGAGCTGGGCTATCAGACGGTCACCTCTGTAGCTGTAGTGTCATTTTTCCTATGGTCCAATGTGTAAATTAAACAAAAAAGTGCACGTTTGTTATGATGTCCAAGATGGGGACCAGGATGTGGACATAATAAATAATTAGGGAACATGATAGGAGACATTTCTACAATACATATAATCATTCTTATCTATCTAATACGATGACAACAGCTCTCCATACCTGCAGTCCACCACAAGGACCACCCTCTCTAATCCCTGAAAAATGAAATCATCCTCAGTGACGAAGAGAGGGGGCTAAGCGCCCCCATGGTCTCAGAGCATTAACTCTTCTAAGAGTCCTAATAGTCCTGCTCACACTGATGGGGTGCAGCTGTGGGACCCTATTTTCAGAGATGATGTCCTCCACCCAACTCTCAAAAAGCTGAAAGGGTCTTCAGTAGAGATGGATAGTCGAGCT